>NC_091435.1:16545131-16735131 GCF_964237555.1 Oryctolagus cuniculus | reverse complement strand
GGGCACAGTAGATTGCAAATAGCTGAGAAATAGGTGGTTTCTAAAATAGCCTATGATCCTGGAATGCCATGGAAACAGTGATTTCAAATACTCATTTAAAAATCGGACACCAAATACACAAATTACTTGATGCCTTCCAAGGTTATACTCCTCAAAACACACACACACACACACACACACACACGACATTATCAAATATACTGTATATTATATACTGTAGATCTTCATGATAACTCCTAATGGAAAATGTCACTCTGACAAGTCCCTCTGCAAAGAAGTATAATAAAATAGGAGAATCTATGGAGATTCAAGGAGTCCATTGCAGATACATAACATTTTTGCCTCTAATTTTAGAAAACAAAACAAAGATCCTGAGAAATATTGGGCTGTAAGACCTTGACGATAAGATCTAAAAACCATTGAGGTGTAGTTGCCACAACATGGGATGCCCACATCCCATCTCGGAGGGCCAAATCAAGTCTTGGCACCTCTATCTCTGAACCAGCTTCTTACTAATTTGCCTAGAAAGGCAGCAGATGATGAACCAAGTACTTGGGCTCCTGCCACCCAAGTGGGATATGCAGATGGAGATTTTGGTTCCTGGCTTCTGCCTGGCCAAGCAGTGGCTGTTGCAAGCATTTGAGGAATGAACCAGTGGATGGTAGAACTCACTCTGTCTTTCAAATAAATAAACAATAAATCTTAAAAAAAAAAAAAAAGATGGACACCCATCACGTTCTTCCATTAAGACAAGAACAAATACCCATGTTAAATAAATCTGGGAGCATCAGGAAGCAGTCTTGAAAAAGAACAAGAATTGAAAACTACTAATGGGACCAGTGCTGTGGCGCAGTGGGTTAATGCCATGGCCTGAAGCGCTGGCATCCCATACGGGCGCCAGTTCGAGACCCAGCTGCTCCACTTCCAATCCAGCTCTCTGCTGTGGCCTGGGAAGGCAGTAGAAGATGGCCCAAGTCCTTGGGACCCTGCACCCACATGGGAGACCCGGAAGAATTTCCTGGCTCCTGGCTTCGGATTGGCGTAGCTCCGGCCATGGCAGTCAACTGTGGAGTGAAGCAGTGCACAGAAGACCTCTCTCTGCCTCTCCTCTCTCTGTGTAACTCTGACTTTCAAATAAGTAAATAAATCTTTAAAAAAAAAAAAAAAAGAAAACTATTAACCTTCAAGACTAATTATAAAGCTATTTTTTTTTAATTTAAAAAGTGTAGAATTAGCACAGAAAATAGATAGATCAAAGGAACAGAATTCTTAGAGCCTAGAACACCTTAGAAAATTAAGTAATATAAAAGAGGAGATACCACAAAAATCATAGGGGAGTTGGTATACTATTTAATAAATGATTCCATGAGAACTGGCTATCAATACAGATGAAGACTGTCATAAAACTTACAACTGTCACAAAAATTAATTCCTAGTGAATCAGGCATATTTTGACTTTAAAACTTTTAGAACAAAGCACAGAATTTATTTATACCTCAAGGAAACTAATAGAATCTTTTAAACCTCAGGATTAAGTCCAACTGAGTAAGGCACATTTTGAGATTTGAAAATATATTAGATTTTTTTAAACCTTAGGGAAGAAACAAATTTTCAAAACCTAACACAAAAAAGGCTCAACCATAAAAAAAGCAAGTGATAAATTTGATTAAATTGACCTGAAAAATTCTGTAAGATAAAAGACACACTCTTTCTGCCTTTCCCTCTTTGTCTGTTAATTCTGACTTTCAAATAAATAAATCTGATATGATATTAAACAGCAGTTAAATAAAATAGCAAGTTACAGAAAATTACATTATGGTAGGAAATCATAAATATACTTTCTTCTAAAATAACCTTTTTTTTTTTTTAAGATTTATTTTGTTTATCTGAAAGAGTTAGAGAGAGAAGTAGAGAAACAAAAGAGGTCTTTCATCTGCTGGTATACTCCCCAAATGGCCACAATGGCCGGAGCTGAGCTAATCAGAAGCCAGGAGCCAGGAGCTTCTTCCAGATCTTGCAGGGGCCCAAGCACTTGGGCCATCCTCTGCTGCCTTCCCATGTGCATTCCAGGAAGATGGATTGGAAGTGGAGTAGCCAGGATTCAAACCGGCACCCATTATGGGATGCCAATGCTGCAGGCCAGGGCTTTAACCCACTGCGCCACAGCACCAGTGCCTGAATATACATTTTTATAAGTACTCTATACTGTTTGTGGATTCAAATGTGGTGAAGTATTAAATCTTGAATGGTAGGGAGACACACCAACTTCAGAACAGTAGGGAAGTTTCAGGGTCAGGAAGAGGGAGGGAGGGTGGAGGTAGTAGATGGGCAAGGAGGAGAACAGTGCCAGGAAGGAGTACAAAAGAGAAACATTTTATTTCTTTAAAAATCAGAAGCAAATATGGCAAAATAGTATGTGAAGAGTTACAAGGGCATTTATATTAATTTTTTCTGAATATCTGAAATATTCTGTAATTAAAACGAATTTTAATGGGCACATATGGTGTAACAATTAAATAATAACATTAATTACTCACACTACAAAAATGTACCAAGTAATAACATACTATTTAGGCCACAGAATTGTATGTACATACATTAGAGCATGTGATAAATAAAATTTAAAAATAAATTTTAAAATTCACAACTGACTTTGGGGTTTTAAATTAATAATTTTGCTATGAGTTTGAGTTTCATGAAATTTTAAAATGACCTTACACTAAAGCTTTAAGGGTTGTTATTTAGTCATCAACGTTATATAAACAATTAATGTGATAGTCTGAATTCCAGTCTTGGAAAGCTTTTTCTTTAGCATGTAAATCATAACAAGCTTTACAATTATACTTACAAGTCATAAAGAAATGTATTTAGTCTAAGTATGAAGAGTAGATCTTTAATTATACTTCAGTATAGTGATTCACCAAGAACATGATGCCCTAATGGAAAAAATGCTCCACTATTCCCTTTCCTTTTCTACTTTAGGTTTGGGTTAGAAGTCCAGAAATACCAATAGTGGACATGTATAAACAATGTCTTATTATAAAACAATTTTTAAAGGATACGTAACTTTGACGTGGAAATAACACAATCCTTTGGGATTACAGTCAGAGAATTATTTAAAGAGAGGGATTAAGAAGAGGTAGTAGAATTTTGCTTATCTATATTTCACTTACTAAGTCTGAGCCTCAAGACTAGAAGATAATAAATACTACACAGAAAAATTAAAGAGACAAGCAAAACTAGGTAGGACACTGTATCTGCACATACAATTCAAGAGATCTGTAACTCCCACATAATAATACTTCACTCTCAACTGTAATCCTCTGAACACATTCATACTATGTCAATAATAGTCATTTTACCCAGTTGATGGTAAGCAGTAATTTTATTTAACACGAGTTGCTTTTTACCAATTAAACATTTGCAACACAGATGATTAGATGATCTGTTAAGTAACCTAACTAATTTCCCATGAAATGGAAGACTGCAATAAAATTATTTCAAGTTCCAAACTTCCACACTCTTATGTTTGGGGCACAATTTTAATGGTAATCATGCTGTGGCAAAAGTTGGGCTTTCACCTATTTGTACACTTCAGTCCATTATATTGAATATTACTTAGTACTAAAATTCTTAATTTTTCATTTCTAAAGGCTGCAAAAACTTAGCTTCCCCAAATCTCTTATTTAGTGTAACTCTGGCTGGTAAGAACAGCAAGATTTGCTTTCAAAATTGAAAGTCTCCTACATTTTTAAATATTGTTTTTCTATCAATATTTATGTTTTAATAATATTTATTCTTCCCTCTCAACAGAGGGATAGTTACCACTCTGCTTCATAAATGAAATAATCAAATTACTACTTCTACCACATTCTTACCCTCTGGATACTCACACAAGCTGAGTAATACATTCACTTTCAAGTTTACAATTCAGATTTCACTAATGCATGGATATAATTCTTCCACAAGCAAAAAGTAGGTGTAATGCATTGGAATTTTCTGAATCTCATGACCCTTGATAAATGGAGGCACCTTTTAAGTTCAGTTTACTCTTTTACATAGGATATCACTGCATGCTTCAAATAACTTAAGATAAGCCATATTAATAGCTTAGTGTGATTTTTATCATTAAAATAATCTTAAAAAATTAGAATACTACCAATTTGGTTGTCACTACTGATTTGTCAAAACTAATAAATAAGTCTTAAAATATCTGTAGATGTAATTTAGCTCTCTCAATTCATTTTGCCTCACTTGGACTATTCTAGAACATAGAGCAACAAACTGAATGGATTTATAAGTATAATACAGCTGTATTTTCACATATTCCAATTCTGTAATTGAGGGTTTTTTCATTAAATATACAAAGAGATTAAACCCGTAATATAAATATTTTCTCTCAAATATGTAATATTCTTTTGTAAAAGAAAAGTTTTCCAAACATTTACAAAGCAATCTAAAGATAAGTAAACTTGCTTTTAGGATCATTACATTAACCAAAATAATTTTTCAGAAAGGTCCTATTTAAAAATAATGCTCACTGCCTTCCTCACATCAATGCTTCCAGATGGATCTAAACCAAATGCCTTCACTCGTTCAAGTCAGGGATCACTTCAAACGGAAACGCATCTCAGAAAAAGGTCTCACGGCAGAGAGGACACGTAGATTTGTTGCTAGATGTAAACCATTTGTACTGAAAAAGAAAAGATTTGAACTGTTAGAAGATCTTTTCACAGCTGTTATCTCACATACACACTTCAAAAGCAACCTTCAAGTGATAAACTGAAAAAGACAGAATAGTAAAATTTTTGCTCTTTCGTCTTCAAAATCAACAGACCTGAATATTACTTTCAATGGCTACGCTATGATTCTTTCTATCTCAGCTCATGCACACAACCGATAAGATAAAGTAATGTCTCCCTCAAAGCAAATGCCAGTATGATGAGCTTCAGTTCCACTTAGAAACATCCATTTATTAAAGTGTTTTGAGGCCACCAGTCTCAGCAAATTACTAATTACTTTTAATGGATTTTGAAAAATCACTTTTTAAAATGTCTCCTGTTTTAACTAACATAGTTAATTTAACATAGAATTTAACATAGTTTTCTTTTTCAAAGTTAGGTATCATATATAAAACGCACAAAATGTAAGCTAGTTAGTTTCTCTATAGTCTTACCAAGCAGGCTGAATGAAATTTTTTCTTGCATGTTCTACAGGCTTTTTTCGGAAGGGAATAGTTGAAGCCATGAATGACTGAGAAACAGATCATGCAATCTTCCACACCCTCAAAACGCTTGTCTACATTGTTTTTCCATAATGCTAACCCTTCCATAATACTTCCATTCTGTGAACAAGAAATAAACAAGAGTCACGCTATACACTGAAGACCACCAATGATTCTTTTATTTATTTTCTCAAATTTTAGAGTTACATTATAAAGAAGAAAATCTGCCTGACTACATTTACATATTTGAAGTTTTATGAGTGCTGGTTTAAAAATAACCTTCCAAGTTTCAGGAACCTGATGAAATTTTTCTTCATTAAGCAAGTCTACAGGCACCACAATTCTAACAGCGTATGCTCACTTTGTGTCACTGTGTCACATTTTGGTAATTCTTACAATATTTCAAACTTTTTCATTTATATACCTGTTACAGTAATCTGTGACCAATATCTTTTTTTCCAAGACTTATTTATTTGAAAGGCAAAGTGAGAAAGAAGTAGAGGAGGGGGAGAGACCGAGAAAGATCTTCCATTCACTGATTTACTCTCCAAATAGCTGCAATGGCAAGGGTTGGGCCAGGCTGAAGCCAGGAACATAGAACTCCATCAGAATCTCACATAGATGGCAGGGACCCAAGTCTAAGGTCATCTTCTGTAGCTTTCCCAGGTGCTTTAGTACAGAAATGGATCAGAAAGCAGAGAATTCAAGGCTAAAACTAGTGTTCCAAAATGGAAAGATGGCACAGGAAGCAGATTTACCCACTGCACCACAACACTAGCCCACTGACCAGTGATCTTCCATGTCACTATTGCTAATTGTTTTAAGGCATCATGAATCATGCACACATCAGACTATGAAGTTAATCAATGAATGCTGTGTATGTTCTAGTGGCTCTACAAATTAGATGCTAGCTATCCTTTTCCCTTTCCTCAGACTTCCCTATTCTCTGAGACACAAAAATATTGAGCTCAGGACAATTGTTATTCATACAGTGGCCTCTAAGAATTCAAGTGACAGCAAGGGTCACACATCTCTCACTTGAAATCAAAAGCTAGAAATGATTAAATTTAGTGAAAAAGACATGTTAAAAGCTGTAACAGGCTGCAAGCTTGGCCAGCTGTGTCAGCCACGTTTTGAATGCAAAGGAAAACTTGAAGGAAATTAATATTGCTACTCTGGCGAATGAACTCTTGAATGAAAAGAAAGCAAAACAGCTGATACTGAGAAAGTTTTAATGACTTGGATAGAAAAATCAAAGCAGCCGCAACATTCTCTTAAACCAAAACCTAATTCAGAGCAAGACCTTAATTCCCTTCAATTCTATGAAGGCTGAGAGGTAAGGAAGCTACAGCAGAAAATTCTGAAACTAGGTGAGGTTGATTCCTAATGTTGAAGGAAATAAGTGTGTCTATTAAAGTGCAAGGCGAAGCAGTACATGCTGATAGAGGATTCATCAGTTACCCAGAAGACCTAGTTAAGAGAACTGCTGAAGGTAGCTGTGTTAACTAACACATTAAAAAAAAAAAAAAAGATTTATTTTATTTATTTGAATGACAGAGTTACAGAGAGAGGTAGAGACAGAGAGGTCTTCCATCTGCTGGTTCACACCCCAGATAGCTGCAATGGCCGGAGCTGCACCAATCCGAAGCCAGGAGCCAGAAGCTTCTTCCAAGTCTCCCATGTGGGAACAGGGGCCCAAGGACTTGGGCCATCTTCTACTGCTTTCCCAGGCCATAGCAGAGAGCTGGATAGGAAGTGGAGCAGCCTGGACTAGAACCGGCATCCATATGAGATGCCGGCAGGACTTTAACCCGCTGTGCCACAGCACTGGCCCCATAAATAACACATTTTCAACACAGTCGTCGAGGAAGATGCCGTCCAGCTCTTTTACATGAAATCCATGCCTGGCTTCAGTGTTCAAAGAACAGGTAGAATTCCCTGTAAGGTGCTAACATATCTGGTGACTTAAAGCCAATGCTTACTTGCCATTTTGAAAATCTTAAGAACCTTAAGAATTATACTAAATCTATTGTGCCCGGACTCTATATAAATGGAACAACAAAGCCTGGATGACAACACATCAGCTTGCAACATGTATTCTGCGTATTTTACTTCAGCTCAGAAAACACAATTCAAAATACTACCGCCTGTTGACAATGCACCTGACTACCCAAGAGTCAGATGGAGATGAGCATTAATGTTATGTTCACAGCTGCAAACACAACATCCATTCAGTAGTTCATGCATGGACCATTAAGTAATTTTAACTTCCAAGTTTATGAATTAAAAAATACATTTCATCAAGCTACAGCTGCCATACATAGTGATCCTCTACTACATATCTATGCAAAGTAAACTGAAAACTTCTGGAAAGGACTCTGAATCCCAGATGCCACTGAGAACATATGTGCTTCATACGAGCAATATCAATATTATTCAGAGTTTCAAAGAAGTTGACTCGAACCCTCATGGATGACTTTGGGGGGTTCAAGACTTCAGCAAAGGAAGTAACTGCAGACGGAGTGACAATATGAAGAGAACTAGAGTTAGAAGTAGAACCTAAAGAAGTGACTAATTGCTGCAATCTCACATTAAAACTTTAACAGAGGAAGAGCTGCTTCTTACAGATGAGGAGAGAAACGTGGTTTCTTGAGATGGAAACTACTCCTGATGAAGATGCTATGAGCACTGCCGCTGAAAGGACAATAGAAGATCTAGTATATTACCTACGCTTAGCTGACAAAGCAGCAGCAGGGTTTCAGGACTGACTCTAACGTTGAAAGAAGTTCTAGGGGCCAGTGCTGTGCCGCAGCAGGTTAACACCCTGGCCTGAAGCGCCGGCATCTCATATGGGCGCCTATTCTACTCCTGGCTACTGCTCTTCCAATCCAGCTCTCTGCTGTGGCCTGGGAAAGCAGTAGGAGATGGCCCAAGTCCCTGGGCCCCTGCAACCATGTGGGAGATCCAGAAGTAGCTCCTGGCTCCTGGCTTCGGATCGCTGCAGCTCTGGCTGTTGCAGCCAATTGGGGAGCGCACCAGTGGATAAAGACCTCTCTCTCTCTCTCTCTCTCTCTCTCACACACACACACATTTTCAACACAGTCGTCGAGGAAGATGCCGTCCAGCTCTTTTACATGAAATCCATGCCTCTCTCTCTCTCTCTGTAACTCTGACTTGCAAATAAATAAGTAAGTATTTTAAAAAAAAATTGAAAGAAGTTCTACTTTGAGTAAAATGCTATCAAACAGCACTGCACACTACAGGAAATCTGCTGTGAAAGGAGGAGTTAACTGATACAACGAACTTCATTGTTGTGTTATTTTAACAAACTGCCTACCACCCCCACTTTCAGCAATAGTCCCATCAGCTATTAGCCATCAACATGAAGGCAAGATCCTCCACAAGCAAAAATATTATAACTCAGTGAAGGCTCAGATTATTTTATTACCATTTTGTTTTAGCAATAAAATATTCTGTAATTATGGTATGCATATTTTTTTTAGATAGAATGTTATTAGACATTTAAAAGACTACAGTAACTTCTATGTACACTGGGAAACCAAAAAACTCATATGAGTTGCTTTACTATTGATACTCAAATTACCATACTGGTCTAGAACTAAAGCCTAAATATCTCCAAGGGATGCCTCTATTTTCTTCTTAAAAGAAGAGATACATTTTGTGTTTAGCCATTCTTTCCTTAGTTTGCAAAGCCAAACCTGTAAGTGAAACCTTACCTGATGGGTGAGGTAAGTACTTAATTGCAACATCCAGTTCCGCCACTGCTGAACAGCCACTCCTACTCTTTTCCCACTTTCCACTGTTATTGAACCCAGAGGATAATTTGAAGGCAACTGTATTATAAGTTCAATGACAATGTCCTCAATGGTATAAGTAGCCATCACTTCTCGAGTAGTAGCTCGAGCTTTAACCTGCAATACAGGAAAGGTCATTTTTTTAACAAAATTGCTTTCTTTCATTTAAGCATTCTGAAGGACCAGTGTTGTGGCACAAAAGGTAAAAGACGTCACCTGCAACACAAGCAATCTATATGGGCACCAGTTAGAAACCTGGCTGCTCCACTTCTGATACAGCCTGCTGCTGATGTGCCTGGGAGTGGCGGAGGATGGCCCAAGTGCTTGGGCCTTTGCACCCAAACGGGAGATCTAAAAGAAGCTCCTGATTCCTGGCTGTGGCCTGGCCCAGCTCCAGCTGATGCAGTCATTTGGGGAGTGAACCGGCAGATGGAAGATCTCTCTTTCTCTGTCTCTTCCTCTGTGTAATTCTGACTTTCAAATAAATAAATAGGGGCCGGTGCCATGGCTCACTTGGTTAATCCTCCGCCTGCGGTACCAGCATCCCATATGGGCGCCAGGTTTTTGTCCTAGCTGCCCCTCTTCCAGTTCAGCTCTCTGCTGTGGCCCAGGAGGGCAGTGGAGGATGGCCCAAGTGCTTGGGCCCCTGCACCCACATGGGAGACCAGGAGGAAGCACTTGGCCCAGGCTGCTCCACTTCCGATCCAGATCTCTGCTATGGCCTGGGAAAGCAGTAGAAGATGGCCCAGGTCCTTGGGTCCCTGCACCCGCGTGGGAGGTGTGGAAGAAGCTCCTGGCTCCTGGCTTTGGATCGGCTCAGCTCAGGCCGTTGCGGCCAATTGGGAAGTGAACCACTGGATGGAAGACTCTCTCTTTCTCCCTTTGCATAACTCTAACTTTCAATAAATAAATAAATGTTCCAAAAAAAAAGTGTTTTATTATGTTAGGTTTGCCACATAATAGTTAAATCACTTTTGAACAAATGACAGCATGAGTTTTTAATTATCCATTCTCTTTCACATACAGGGCATCAAATATCAATTCTACGTCTGCCAAATCTTTCTTGACCACATTACTCTCCTGAGCTTCAGGGCCAACCATCATCAGTCACAGCATTTATACCTGTTTTTTTTTTTTTAATTTTCACGCTAACATTGCAAACCCAACATAAAGCATGTATTATTGTCCTTTAAACACTTAATCTTGTGACCTTCCTACTTCCCGTGAGAAAAACCACAGCATCATCTTAGATATCTCCTTCTGCCTTAACCCAGATATTAGTTGCAGATCTGACTAAATCACCATTACAAAATGTCTCACATTTCTTGTTTTTTACATTCCCACCAGTATTGCCTCACTCAGATCCTATTCCTTGCTCATAATGTCTACCCTGAGTCTTTCTGAATTATTTATTTGAATCCACGCTGTATCCCAACATGCTATGTACTGCCCATGCTATGTACTGCAATCACAGCAATTTCATAGACTCCTGCCTAAATAGAAATCTTCAGTGGCTGAATAGGACCAAATATTTTTAGACTGTTAACTGAGGTCTTGCCCAACATACCTCTAATTTGTGTCTTCCCTCGGACAATTCACCTTTGGGAATCCTACTCTATGTGAATAATTGGTTAATCATCATTTCTTGGGCAATCACAGAAATTAGAGTATATCATCTTAGAGCAGGTGTTGTGGCACAGCAGGTTAAGCTGCTGCTTGGGATGCCTACCTCCCATATTGGAGTGCCAGTTCAATTTCCAGCTGCTCCACTTCCAAACCAGCTCCTTGCTAACATACCTGGGAAGAAGCAGATGATGGCTAAAGCATTTGAGTTTCAGCCACTCACGTGAAAGACCCAGACTGTGTTTTGGGAGTCTGGCATCATCCTGGCTATTGTGGGTTTCTGGGAGGTAAATCAGTGGGTGAAAGATATCTCTCTGTCACTTTGCCATTCAAATAAAAATAAATTACAGTATCATTTCAATGCTTCTTACTGCTACAATACTATTTTCTTTAAATTAAATGTCTTTCTTTTCATTTTCTCCTAACAAAATCCTGCTAACCCCCAAGTAAACTTCCTTCATAAAGATACCCCCAGCCAGATGAGCCTTTCCTGCTCAGGTCATAGAACTCTCTATCTCTTTATGTTGTCACTGTGAAGTTTCCAATGCAGGAAACACTACCAGTGCTGCTCTTTTTCCTCTACCTGATGATATGCTGTAACGGTGCAGGAATTTGTGAACCCAGGTGACTGGTACATACAGCCTGGTATCTGCAAGTATTCCAATATTTATTTTGAATGAACTAATGAATTTAAAAAAAAAAAACTACTTGGTGGGTAAATGAAATTATACCACTATTCCAATCCATGTGGTATGAGACTTAATACACAAGAATCAGAAAATAACATAGATAATTCCTGTAAATTCTTAATCAAGGACTACATTTTTATGATGACGTTCATAATGACAGACATAACCAATATTCAACTTTTCTAGAGAAAGTCAAGACAATACTCACCGTCATACCATTAAATAGCTGTGTACTTGTTTGCACAGAAGATATTTCTTGAAAAGAAAGAACATTGCTGACATACTTGCTTGTAAATCTATCAACAATATTGAAAACGCGTTTCTCGCTGCTATTCCACCACAGCCTAACCATGGCTGGCAAGTCTTTTAATGTCATATGATAGACGGAACAAGCCAAGTGTGGAATATGGTATGGAAGAGTTGCTGTTTCTGAGGAAAAAAACATTCTTCAGTTTAGAAACATTATTTTTACATATTTTATATACTTTACATATTTTTACACTAATACTAGTACTTTCCTTAGAAATGCATCTTTAATACCTCAACAACAGTGCTACAGCTAACAGGACAAAGACACTAAAGAAACCAGAACTCAAGTATCAGTAACCCCCACACATTCCAAAGGAAACAAGAGAATCTGGCAGAGCAGTTGACTTGCTGCTTGTCTGTATCTCATAGGGAAGTACCTAGTTCAAGTCTCAACTACTCCACTTCTGATCTGGCTAATGAGTATACTGGGAAACAGCAGGTGATGGCTCAAGTACTTAGGTCCCTATTCCCTATGTGGGTGACCTGTATCAAATTCTGGGCTCCTGGCTTCAGCTTGGTTTAACTTTGGCTGTTGTGGCATTTAAGGAATGAACCTACAGATCAAAGACATATCTCTCTGTGTACTTAAAACATAAAAGAAAATAAAAAAATTTTTTGAATAAGGACTGTAAGAATGCCAAAAGATTAAAAAGAGGGAAAATGTCAGCTGAGACTGAAAAACCTTCCTAGAAATAACGTGCTATATTTCACATGAAAGACCGCTTATAGTATACAAGGGTACTTCAAGTCTGTGGAGGGACTGGCACTGTGACGTAGCAGGTAAGGCATCCCATATGGGCATCATTTCAAGTCCTGGCTGCTCCACTTCCAGTCCAGCTCTCTGCTATGGCCTGGAAAAGCAGTAGAAGCTGGCCCAAGTCCTTGGGCCCTTGCACCCACATGGGAGATCCGGAAGAAGCTCCTGGCTCCTGGCTTCAGGTCAGTGCAGCTCAGGCTGTTGCAGCCAATTGGGGAGTGAACCAGCGGATGGAAGACCTCTCTCTCTCTCTGCCTCTCCTTCTCTCTCTGTGTAATTCTGACTTTCAAATAAATAAATTTTTTTTTAAAAAATCCTTGATTAAAAAAAAGTCTGTGGAAAAATTAAAAGCTTATTTTGGTGCATAGGGCGGGTACTGTAGCATAGCAGGTGAAGCCACTGCCAAGGACACCTGCATCCTATATTGGTCTCTGCTTCCCAGTACTCAAATTTTTGGCTCAAGTACTCAAATTCCTGCCACTCAAGAGGGAGATTCAGATCATGTTCCTGGCTTCTGGCTTCTGGCTTCAGCCCAGCCCAGTCCTGGCAGATGTGGCAATCTGGGGAGTCAACCAGTGGATAGAGATCTTGATCTCTCTCTCTCATTCTCTCACTCATTCTTCCTTTCAAATAAATACATCCTTCAAAAAAAAAAGGTTACTTTGGTGCAAAAAATTTTTCAAATCCACACACAGGGTTTTTGTAACACATTTTTCATGAACTTTTTGAGGACCACTAGCAAATTATAAAAAGGATTCTGGCCTCCTTTACTTTCCTTAAAGCTCATGAGATGCTGTTCCAAAGTCTTAAAATACTGACCTCAACACTCACAAGATGTAGTCCTTCTTCAGATCCACAGTACATTAAAAAATCGCTACTCTTGGTATCTGTTTATAATACTGCAGTATAACTAGATGCGTATGTAGCTATCCTCTCAGCTAAAACCTGAACTCACTTTTTATTCATCTTTGTTTCCTTAATGGAAGATTATTTATTTACATGCCTCCAAAATGTTATCATATAATATTTGTTTATAGAATGAGATAACATTCTGCAATACTAACCTCTGAAAATTCATTAAATTCTTTACAACTTTATCTGTAAATTTTAATTATTTGTCATATTTACAGAGATATAGAAAAGTCTTATATTTCAACAAGCTTACAGCTGAGAAACATTTGGGATTATTCTGCATACCCCCAGGGAAAAGTTTAATATAATTTCATCTGAACCTAATCTCAGAGAAAGAACACAAACACAGAGCTTACTGACCTCTAATGCTCAGCTGGAGTTCCTCAGTAAAGAATGTCTTAGGGTCCTTATTTGAGACCTCAATGCTTGCCTCTCCATAGGTTGGGTTTTCTGGCATCAGTCTGAACAGGTGATAAAGCAATTTATTCAAACTCTTCGTTTTGCGAAGGTACATTGAATACAGTGCCCGAAGCTGGTGGAAAACAAAGAATTTGCTGGTAAGCCAAATTAAATCAAGACAATCAGTAGAAAAGAACAGATACAAGTCTAACAACAAGAACACAATTAAAAATACATTAATTAAAAAAATTTATAATTACATGGAAGATATCTACAATTATATGCCATTCATATTTTCCAAATGTGCCATGCCACATGGCACTTCTTCTTTCCCTTACAAACTAGCAGACATTCTGACCAACCTCTCATTATTAGACATACGTTGCTACTATCTTTCTCAAATCATCTCCCGATTAATACATTTACCTTGGCTTGGACTCTATTTAGAGTCAAGAAAATCTACTCAACCCTCTCCAAAGACGACTTGCTTACTCTCCTCCCAAGTCTGCCATACATTCCTTCCACATCAACCGATGACTCTTGCTTAAAATGAATCCCATTTTCATGGCTGATCTCATCCTGTATCAAACCCTAAAGCATCCTTGCAGGGCAGGGTGCAAACTAGTAATCCAAAGTGTCTTGGGGTCTCCTCATAGTCATTTCATCAATCAGGAAATTTCTCATAAACATATGGGTTTCTAGCTTCCTTTTTTAGGAACAGGAAAAACTGGCACTACTGAGAGCACCAAAGGCTTATGTGTGAGAATCGTACTTTACAACTCCTGTTTGTGCCTCAATAATGGAGTTCTCATTTTTCACAATCACTGTATAGTTCTCTTTGGTATTTTTAACCTGCTTTAACACATTTTCTTGCACTATATCATACATCTCCTTCTAATACAAAGATACCATTAGCTGAATATTATAAAAACTCAAATACAAGGATCAAACCATAGTAGGACTTAGGAGTTCATTTTTAAAATATATTCATCAAAGGACTTTCACATTAAATAAATCAGACAAGCACTGCCTTTACTGAATAATCAAATTTAACATCACCTGTCGCTCACCGTCTTCGTGGAGGAACAACACTAAACCCTGCCTAGGTTTCCTATCCGAGTCACGGCACCATTATGTCGCTCCCCCTCTTCACGGAGGAACGACACAGGACCCTGCGCTGTTCTTTTGTCTGCTCGGCCCTTCCCGGGTTTGCTGCTGGTTCTTCCCGGGTTGGCTACCGTCCCTTCCACCTCCGTGGAAGGGCGGTTCCCCCTGCCACTTTCCCCACTTCCGTGGGGGAGCGGCACACCACCGGCCGGCTCTCTCGGGGGCTGCACAGGTGTTCCTTCAGATAGATGTTCCTGGTGCATGTTGTCTCTCTCCTCCTTTATAGTCCTCTTCCACCAATCCCAACTCTGCTACCTACACGCCGAGTATGCTGCTCTCCTCCAATCAGGAGCAGTTCCTACAGTTTATTGGTTGAACTGGAGGCAGCTGTGTAGAAGCTGTTTCCTCCTCTCCCAGCACCATATTGTGGGAGAGCAGATGCATAGAATAAGTCTTAATTCCAGCAACAGTCTAGTCCGAGTTGCTCCCCACAATCACCAATAAAAGAACACACTGACAGTATGTGCCTGCTTAAGTTAACGCACTGCAGACACATAAGAACCTGTGTAGTAAGTACCCTTTTTTTTATTTTTTTAAAGATTTATGTATTTATTTGAAAGTCAGAGTTACACAGAGAAAGAAGGAGAGGCAGAGAGAGAAAGAGGTCTTCCATCTGCTAGTTCACTCATCAGTTAGCCGCAATGGCCAGAGCTGTGCTGATCTGAAGCCAGGAGCCAGGAGTTTCCTCTGGGTCTTCCCATGTGGGTGCAGGGGCCCAAGCACTTGGGCCATCTTCCACTGCTTTCCCAGGCCATAGCAGAGATCTGGACTGGAAGTGGAGCAGCCAGGACTTGAACCAGCACCCATATGGGATGCTGGCACTGCATTTAGTGGCTTCACCTGCTATGCCACAGCGCTGGCCCCAGTAAGTACTCTTGAGCTGAAAATTAACCGGAATCTAATCATGAGGAAACATCAGACAAATCAAGATTTTGTGATGCTCTATGAAATAGCTGTCTCAAACAATGACAAGAAAGAAAAGAAGGGGCCAGTGCTGTGGTGCCGCAGGTTAAGCCGCCATCTACAGTGCCAGCATCCCATATGGGAGCTGGGTAGAGTCCCAGCTGCTCCACTTCCAATCCAGCTCCCTGCTAATGTACCTGGGAAAGCAGTGGAAGATGGGCCAAGTGCCTGGGCCCCTGCTACTCATGTGGGAGACCTGGAAGAAACTCCTGGCTTCAGTCTGACACAGCCCCTGACTGCTGCAGCCATTTGGGGAAAGAATAGTGGGTTGAAGATCCTGATCTCTCTCTCCTTCTCTCTATAGTTTTGTGAAAGAAAGAAAGAGAGAAAGAAAGAAAGAGAGAAAGAGAGAAAGAGAGAGAGAGAAAGAGAAAAAAAGAGAGAAAGAAAGAGAGAAGAAAGAGAAAGAAAGAGAGAAAGAGAAAGAGAGAAAAAGAGAAAGAAAGAGAAAGAGAGAAAGACAGAAAGAGAAAGACAGAAAGAGAGAGAGAAAGAGAGGGAGAAAGAGAAGGAGAAAGAGAGAGAGAGAGAGAGAGAGAGAGAAAGAAAGAAAGAAAGAAAGAAAGAAAGAAAGAAAGAAAGAAAGAAAAGAAAGAGAAATAGAGAAAGAAAGAAAGAAAAGAAAGAGAAAGAAAGAAATAGAGAGAGAAAGAAAAAGAAAAAGAGAGAGAGAGAAAGAAAGAAAGAGAGAGAGAGAAAGAGAGGGAGAGAAAGAGAGAGAGAAAGAAGAGAAAGAAGAGAAAAAGAGGAAGGAAGGGAGGAAGGAAGGGAGGAAGAGAGGGAGGGAAAGAAAAAGAAAAAGGGGGGAGGGAGGGTGGGAGAAAGAAAGACGAGGTACAGGAATTACAGATTAAAGCAACTAAAGAAATACAGAAAACAAATATAAGTCCTGATTTAATCCTCAATAGAGAAGTAAATAAAACTATAAAGGTTATGACTATGATAACCAGGGAAATTCAAATCTTAATTAGATAATATTATTGCATCAAAACCAAATTCCTATGTTACGCTTATGTAGGACTATGTCCTAGTTTTTGGCAGACATATTCTTAATTACTTTTGATAAAGCATCGTGATGTATGCAACTTACTTTCAAATACATCTGCAGAAAAAAATAGAAAGCATGAGTAATTATAGTAGCTTTAAAAATTTATGATGTAGGACAAATGTATATGACTTTTCATTGAATCTTAACTTCTCGGGGCCGGTGCTGTGGCACAGCGGGTTCAAGCCCCAGCCTGCAACACCGGCATCCCATATGGGCGCCAGTTCGATTCCTGGCTGCTCCTCTTCTGATCCAGCTCTCTGCTATGGCTTGGGAAAGCAGTGGAAGGTGGCCCAAGTGCTTGGGCCCCTGTATGCACGTGAGAGACCTGGAAGAAGCTCCTGGCTTCAGATCAGCTCAGCTCTGGCCGTTGCAGTAATTTGGGGAGGCCGGCGCCGCGGCTCACTAGGCTAATCCTCCACCTAGCGGCGCCGGCACACCGTGTTCTAGTCCCGGTCGGGGCACCGGATTCTGTCCCGGTTGCCCCTCTTCCAGGCCAGCTCTCTGCTGTGGCCCAGGAAGGCAGTGGAGGATGGCCCAAGTGCTTGGGCCCTGCACCCCATGGGAGACCAGGAAAAGCACCTGGCTCCTGGCTCCTGGCTCCTGCCATCGGATCAGCGTGGTGCGCCGGCCACAGCGCGCCGGCCGCGGCGGCCATTGGAGAGTGAACCAACGGCAAAAGGAAGACCTTTCTCTCTGTCTCTCTCTCTCACTGTCCACTCTGCCTGTCAAAAAAAAAAAAAAAAAAAAAGTAATTTGGGGAGTGAACAGCAGATTTGGGTGTGAACCAGCTGAACTGAAGACCTCTCTCTCTCTCTCTGGCCCTACCTCTTTCTGCAACTCTTTCAAATAAATAAAATAAATCTTTTTTTTCTTTTTTCTTTTTTTATTTTTTGACAGGCAGAGTGGACAGTGAGAGAGAGAGACAGAGAGAAAGGTCTTCCTTTGCCGTTGGTTCACCCTCCAATGGCCGCCGCGGCTGGCGCACTGCGGCCGGCGCACCGTGCTGATTCCCAGGTACTTATCCTGGTCTCCCATGGGGTGCACCCTGCTATGGCCTGGGGAAGCAGAAGATGGCCCAAGTCCTTGGGCCCCTGCACCTGCGTGGAAGACCCTGAAGAAGCTCCTGGCTCCTACCTTCAGATCTGCACAGCTCCAGCCGTTGTGGCCAATTGGGGAGTGAACCAGTGGATGGAAGACCTCTCTCTCTCTCTCTCTCTGCCTCTCCTCTCTTTGTGTAACTCTTTCAAATAAATAAATAAATCTTTAAAAAGAAATTATGCTAGGCTAAGTAATGCATACATAAGACAGCACATACACGAAATGTACAGAAAAGGCAAATCCATAGAGACAGAACCAGATTAGTGGTTGTCAGAATTAATGGGATAAGACAGGAAATGGGAAGTGATTGCTTCCAGGTGTGGGTTTGTTTTCGGGATGCTGAAATTGTTCTAAAATTAGATAGTGGCACTAGACCTATAGCTCAATGAATACATGGGATTTTCAAAAAGTTCATGGAAAATGCACATTATGAAAAAATGTGCAAGGATTTCTTTTTTGTACTGAGTTACCTTTTTTTTTTTTTTCTGACAGGCAGAGTTAAGACAGTGAGAGAGACAGAGAGACAGAGAGAAAGGTCTTCCTTTTTCCGTTGGTTCACCCCCCAAATGGCTGCCATGGCTGGCGCGCTGTGGCAGGCGCATTGCGCTGATCCCAAGCCAGGAGCCAGGTGCTTCTTCCTGGTCTCCCTTGCGGGTGCAGGGCCTAAGCACCTCCACTGCACTCCCGGGCCACAGCAGAGAGCTAGACTGGAAGAAGAGCAACCAGGACAGAATCCGGCGCCCCAACCGGGACTAGAACCCGGAGTGCCGGCGCCGCAGGTGGAAGATTAGCCAAGTGAGCCATGGCTCCGGCCAATAGTTAACTTTTAATTCCATTTCCTGTGAAATTTTTTGAAATACCTTAGTATATTAAAATATCAAATTATATACATTAAATAAATATTAAGATATGTGAAATATATCTCAATAAAAGCACTTGCTCACTCTCACAAACACACACGTACACAGTTTAGCTCCTGGCTCAATCTGATTTGCTAAGAGTTTTTTTGAAAACAGTTAAAAATAGTCCATAATTTAGGACTGATTAAAGTTTTTAAAAAACACTCAAGGTTTATTTCAGGACTTACCTAACTAACATTATTTACTGGGTTATTCCAGTTTTTCTGTTCACAGCTCAATTCAAAATTTAGGCTCAATAGTAAATGCTGTTGTGTTTAAATCTTTTTTTTTTTTTTTTGACAGGTAGTCATAGACAGTGAGAGAGAGACAGAGAGAAAGGTCTTCCCTCCGTTGGTTCACTCCCCAAATGGCCACCACAGCCGGCGCTACGCTGATCTGAAACCAGGAGCCAGGTGCCTCCTCCTGGTCTCCCGTGTGGGTGCCAAAACTCCTGGGCCATTCTCCACTGCCCTCCTGGGCACAGCAGAGAGCTGGACTTGAAGAGAAGCAACCGGGACTAGAACCCAGCGCCCATATGGGATGCCGGTGCCGCAGGCAGAGGATTAACCAAGTGAGCCACGGCGCCAGATCTATGTTTAAATCTTTACATCCCTGCCCCCATCCTGGCTCTAATGAAAAAGATGATGACTATCTATTTCCCTAATTTCTGAATGACAAGAATTCTTACACAAAAATCCTAAATCTACTGCTACAATTTTTTAGTGATCAGCAATATTCTGAGAAACAAATGTAAAAGTTCAACAAGGAGCTCCTGAAATACATAATCAACCAATAAAACCAGCTTTACATCACAAACATACTTAAAGTGACAGATCTGAAGAGAAATAAAATTAATCTATTTAACAACTAAATCAATGTTACCTGTAATTTGATTTTACCCTTATATATAAAATTCAAAACTATATAGGTTGATATAATTGCACCACTGTATGGGTATGAACAAAAACATAACCACATTGGAAATGAATGTCTTAAATTTTTAATCACACTTTAAGTATGAACTGAAACTCTGTCTTTTTTTGTATTGACCGGTTAAGGAAGCACACATTTTATCAGGCTAATTAAACCAAAACTGGGTTGAGATTTTCAAGTGGGGATCTCCCTAAAAGAAAGAAAAGCTGGGGTATCTCCAGTCTCTTTCTGGGCAATGTCTGTCTTTCTAAACAAAAGGCAAGAGAGACATCTAGTGGCTGCTAGAATAATTTGGGCAAAACTGTTATGACAGATAGGCTATTTTCATCAGTTAGACAAAGCACTTGGAATTACACAGTAATGTTTCCTAAATCTTTCTCTGAACACTGATTTTCAAGTAAGGTAACTCTCCACTGATCTATCAAATGAAATCCTCACAAGAGTCAGGATTTGCTCCTGCCCTCCAAAATTCACAAGACACAATTATTTTTAATTATTATGAGAATGTAAGATATAAGTTTCTGCAACAAAAGGACTTGGTGACTATATTCAGTTAGACACAAAAAAGTTACACTTCACAGATTAATTACTTTTGTAAAAAATATGTTTGGAGGGGCCAGCACTGTGGTGTAGTGGGTGGGTAAAGCCACCGCCTGCAGTGCCTGCATCCCATGTGGGCACCAGCTTGAGTCCTGGACTCTCTGCTTCTGGTCCAGCTCTCTGATATGGCCTGGGAAAGCGGTAGAAGATGGCCCAAATCCTTGGGCCCCTACACCCACATAGGAGAGCTGGAAGAAGCTCCTGATTCCTGCCTCCAGATCAGCCCAGCTCCGGCCCTGCGGCCATTTGGGGAATGAAACAGCAGATGGAAGACTTCTCCCTTTCTCTCTGCCTCTCTGTAACTCTGCCCTTTAAACAAATAAAGAAATCCTTTAAAAAAAAAAAAAAAAAAATGTGTTGAGAGGGGCCAGTGCTGTGGTACAGCAGGTAAAGCTGCGACCTGTGGTTCCGGCATCTCATATTGGCCCTGGTTCAAGTCCCAGCTGCTCCACTTCCAGTCCAGTTCCCTGCTAATGTGCCTGGGCTTGGACTCCTGCACTCAGGTGGGAGACTGAGATGAAGCTCCTGATTCCTGGCGTCAGATAGCCCCAGCCCTGGACGTTGCAGTAATTTGGGGTTGAACTAACAGATGAAGATCTCTCTCTCTCTGCATCTGCTTCTCTCTCTCTAACTCTTCTGGATAAATAAATAAATCTTTAAAAAAAAAAAAAAAACCCTATTTTTAAAAAATGTGCTTGAAGGAGTGAGGAAGTAGTAACTGGAATAAGCTTATTAACAGAATGTCCGAGATGAAGTAATAGTACTACATTGATCTATAAGGCATTTCCCCTTTAATCCAAAAGGTGGGGAAGGAAGAGACTAGAACATTAACAGAGAAACACATTACAATAAAACTTTCAAAAGTTTTCACATAATATTTACCTGAGATGAAGCGGCTTTAAAGAAAGTAAGTATTAATTTCCAAGTGAGGAGGTATCCCAGGACATAACAAAAGTCTTCACTCAACGGCTTAATAGTAACTATCTGTCCCACAGGAATACACCCCAAAACATTTTCTAGTAAGTCCTCTTGTTTGCTAAGAAGAGACATCAGCACTGCTGGTGGTGACCTGAGAAGGAAGGATGAAACACCACATTTTCAACAAATTGACAACATGTATGAATTTTACTCATTGCAGCAAACTTTTTCTCAATTTTCCAAAAAAGTATTGAGAAGACCCCCTTTACAGATCCAATTTGTTTCACTTAATGACACTGCAGAATCTGAAAGATGTTATAAAAATATAGAACCTGGATGTTATTAGCACTTCAAGAAAAGACACTTTGAGAAAACATCTATTTCAACTCTGTTTTACAGGTGAAAAGAAAACCACATATCCAGAGAAGCCAAATGCCTAGTCAGGAGAGCCCACAGAGCTTCTGATACCTACACTTTATCATTCTATAAAGACAAAGATGAGTAAAGACACTTGGTCCTGTTTCTATTTTACTGCATATTGTCTACTTCGCAATATTGCATAAAAAGAACTATTATAATCAAAACTACAAATCAGAATGAGCTAATAATTACTTGCTTTTTAAAAAAATCATACAATGACCCCTTTCTAATAAATTAAAATTCACATTAATTCATGAAAGTATAAGTTTATTTTCTTCTTTATTGAACTAAGATTCTCAAAAAGTGTTTATTCCTTTCAGAGTTGTATTCTATGATACTTTAGTTTGCTTCTCTCCTTTTACCTTTATGGTCTTTCTTCCCTTGTGGCTTCCTTCCCCAGCCCATAAACAGGCTTTCTTCAACTTCTGCCTGCAACATCTCCGTCTCAAACACCAAGTCTTCTCTATTTTATACCCCATACAAGTGGTCACTAGATCTTAGTAAAACCAGCTCTGAAATCCCTTCACTTCCCACACTCTCTCCATGCACTGCCACTTATCTCCTGGAATTGCCTCTCACCTATGCTTGCTTCTTTCCATAATTCACGCTTTACACCACTGCCAGAATCAGTGAATAAAACCCATCTTCTACCAATTAATGCCCCATGTCCTAGAAAATGTCACTGTAAGGCCATTTACTACCCTGCTCCCTTAACTCCAGACCTTCCAGTTTTATCTTCAGCTATACTCTGCCTATTCTGTACACGCTGGTTCATTTATTCTTTTATTCAACAAATGAGTACTGCTCCTGAGTCTGCAGTCAAAAACCAACTGTCCTGGGTGCTATGGATATGGTCAGCAGCAAGAAATTCATAGAACTTATACTACAGTGAAGGAAGATATTAAAAATTTTAAAATATTAAATGAGAAATATTTCCCATTGTTTGAGTACATCCTGAACATATGAGCCTCAGTGCATTTTGCACATGGTGTTTCCTTAATTTATATTATCTTTTTTGCCTACCAAAATATTACATTAAAAGTCCAGTTTAAATGTCTCTTTCATAATAGAAGGTCTATGTACATTAATTGCCCCAGCCTCCCATGCCCTGTCTGGTCTCCAACATGCTACTTATCCTTTTCCTTAATACTTGTCATATGTAACATCTTCTATTATAAGATAAACTCTGTATTACATTTACATCTTTCAGATAACTGAAAAAGGGTCTATCTGTTCAGAATTTCTGCACCGCTTCAGTCTTCTCAAGATTATCAAGTGAAGTGGATTACGAGAATTTAATAAACCAAATTATTTTAAAAAAAAAGCAAAAACCTTACAAGGCTGGTTCTTCTTCTTCATCTCCATATGACTTTAGATTATCTTGATCATACTGTGGCAATTCAGGCATCAATCTGAAAATCAGAATAATAAATATTTCATATTAAATTGACCATTGTTAAATATTTAAGAGCAGAAAGACCAGTACTTTTTTCCTAATGAACATATTTTTCAATGAATGTTTTGTGCAATAAATATTTATGGCCAGGATTACCTAAATACAAATTGTATACAGAGAACAATGACCTAAAAGACCAAATAACTTGGGTTTGTATTATTAAATACAGTCAGGTCTCTTTATATTTTCACTCTGACACATTTTTAATTAAAGATTAAAAACTAAATATGTAGCCTAATTTTTCAGACCACTGCAACACTGATTCAATGGGAAGAATGCTTACTTGTACAACATATGATAAACAGCAATTTGTACAGGCCTAGCTCTGAAGAGGAGTAATGGGACCAAAGTATTCAACACGGTCTGGAGATACTCTGGTAAGTTTGTTTTTTGGCTAGTACCCAATCTTGCAGGAAGTTTGTGACTCAACAGTTGATCCTTTGAGATATACGTTAATGTTTCACACATGGGCTTCAGCATTGCATTCTGAAATGATGTTTCAGACATATCTTTGTTTTCTTCTGGTGACAAAAAGGAAAGACACACTCAGATCTCAAAATAAAGTTAGCAATAACATAACTTCACTGACTCACAATCGTATCTCCTTTACAAAAATGAAATGAAAGCTATACATAAAGTTACTTGAGAGTTCTAACCAGAAATATTAAGTGAATATATATTTCAGTTCATCTCAACTATATATATTCCCATGACTTTCATCTCATCCTCTAAAAAGGCAGCGAATGACTGTTTAATACAGAGGTTCCTCTACATAATATACTCATGTCATCTGATTTATTATTTTTAAAAGATTTATTTATTTGAAAGTCACAATTACAGGGAGAGAATTCCACCTGATGATTCACTCCCCAGATGGCCTTGATGGCAAGTGCTGGGCCAGGCCAAAGCCAGGAGCCAGAAACTTCATCCAGGTCTCCCACGTAGGTGGCAGCATCTTCCGCTGCTTTCCCAGGCCATTAGCAGGGAGCTGGGTCAGAAGTGGAGCAGCAGGGACTTGAGCTGGTGCCCACATGGGATGCCAGCATCACAGGCAGCAGCTTTACCCACTATGCCACAACACCAGCCTCATTATTTTAATTTATGATGGCCTTGGATACCTTGCCATTTTTCAATTCTCATCTGTAAAAGAGAAGCATACATGATGCTTCTGCGATGCCACACTTTTTCTCCTGGCTCTTTTTTTACTATTTAGTATTGTTTGATTTAAAGAACCAAAGTTTTTGTTTTAAATCTTTTAATGAGGCATTTTTAATGAATCTCATTACCATGCCCCTTTTCACTTGCCTGTAACAGTCACCAAAAGAGGTAAAAACAAACTGTGGATGCCTCGGGAAAAAAATTCTTTCCATTCACTGATTAGATTTACAGGAAGGTTGCCAGTGGTATCCAGAGTTGTGGAATCAAAAAAAGCACTGAGATCACAGGCCAAATCACAGCTGACGCAGGCAAACAGTTGGACAAGTGGCAGAGAGTACAATGCCTGATTCTCATTTGTTGTCTAAAGAAATAACAAATATGAAATAGGTATGCAGACATTAATCAGAATACTATAGATAAAGGCAATAAAGAGAAAACCCTCTTTCATTTCCATGATTTTAAAATAAAAAAGCCATTGAAGTATAAAATCTCAGGAAGGATGTATACATTTTACATACCAAGATAATTGATAGAAAGCTGAGTAAAAATTAAATACTACGAATTAGAATCAACAGTTAACAATTTATTCCAAAATTCCTTTTTTATTTCTAAACTATGAAAGAAACTTTATCATCTATAATTTACCAAGTCAGACACACTAAAAACATTCCTAATCTTATCAGCTACCTACAAGTTGTACTTTATCATTAAAAGAACCTGGGGCAGGTACTGTGGCATAGCAAGTTAAAGCCCCAGCCTGAAGTGCCAACATCCCATATGGGTGCTGGTTCAAGTCCCAGCTGCTCCTCTTCAGATCCGGCTCTCTGCTATGGCATGGGAAAGCAGCAGAAGATGGCCCAAGTCCTTGGGCCCCTGCATGCACGTGGAAGACCTGGAAGAAGCTCCTGGCTCCTGACTTTGGATCGATTCAGCTTTGGCTGTTGCGGCTATTTGGGGAGTCCACAAGGGGAAGGAAAACCTCTCTCTCTGTCTCTACCTCTCTCTGTAACTCTTTCAAATAAATGAAAATAAATCTTTAAAAAAAAATAAAGTAAAATAAAGAACCTGAAGGTCAAATAGGACAAAGTCTAAGTCATACAGCTAATTAACAGGCAAAACTATGAGTCAAACCAATTGAACCTGACTTGCCTCAGCCTACAAGTTTTGTAATAAATCTTTCTGAATCTCTCAGCTTTAATGCTCCATTCTGGCAATAATTTAATTACAACATAAAAAAAGACAACAACAACAAAAATTGTAATTTTGAAAAGATACAATCTGAAAGAGCCAATTTGCAAATATTGTATTAAAATAAGTTTATGGACACATTTTTAATAACAGTTGAATAGTGCAGGTAGTCATTAAACCACCATAATTTTATGGTCTGTCAAATAGTAGCTGGTGGGGAAAATATCTATACTGCTCTAAATGCTTACAAAGGAACTAATACAATTGTTAAATTGAATACAATTAATAAACAGGTACCCACGAAGACCCAACAGAGATGAAAACATAGCAAGTGACTTTACCTCCAACCAAGCCAACATGGAACACATAATGAAGTCCCATTCACTCTCTGCCAAAGGAGATGAGCAGTATTTCAGAAATAGGGAAAGGAACCGAATTATTTCTATATTTACACCCAGTACCTCTGGACTTGCATCTGATAGATTACTGTGATAAAGACAAAAACAAAATAACAAGAAATCAAAATGCATTAAAGAATTATACTGACATTCAATTAGAAATTATCCCATTTACAAATTTTAATTAATTAATTTTGAAAGGCAGCATGAAAGAGACAGAGATTTTCCATCTACTAGTTCACTCTTCAAATGTCCACAACCAAGGCTAGGCCAAGCTGAAGTCAGGAGTCAGCAACTCCTCGATCACCCACATGGGCAGCAGGAACCCAAGTACTTGGGCCATTATTTGCTGCATCCCAGGTACATTAGCATGAAACTGCATGACAAGCATGGAATAACTTGCACCAGCACTCTGATGGGACATGGATGTTACAAGCAGCGGCTTAAATCACCACGCCACAACACCTTGCCCCTATTTACAATCTTATTTACTCATAAATGACGGACTTAAACATCCATCCCATTACAGTACACAAAACTGTAACTACAGGATTTATAATCTGGATCCACATTGTAACTGAGGAGAGCAGGGGACACAGTACAAAGTATCACTCACCAACTGAAAAGAAAAATATCTTCATGCTCTTTCTTCCAGGATATTATGATTTTTAATATTCCATGTAATAACTCTCCATCATCTATGCTTCTGGTCTGCAGACAAGAATTGAAAATGGCAAGATGTCCAAAACCTCCTAAAATAAAATTCAAAATCAAAAATTTAAAAAATTTTTAAAGTACACTGTTACCATAAAAAAGAGCTTCTTCCGCTCTGTCAAAAACTTTCTTAAGAAGTGTCCAGGTTAAGAACTTTTTTTTTTTTTTTGACAGGCAGAGTGGACAGTGAGAGAGAGAGAGACAGAGAGAAAGGTCTTCCTTTTGCCGTTGGTTCACCCTCCAATGGCCGCCGCACCGCGCTGATCCGATGGCAAGAGCCAGGTACCTCTCCTGGTCTCCCATGGGGTGCAGGGCCCAAGCACTTGGGCCATCCTCCACTGCACTCCCGGGCCACAGCAGAGAGCTGGCCTGGAAGAGGGGCAACCGGGACAGAATCCGGCGCCCCGACCGGGACTAGAACCCGGTGTGCCGGCGCCGCAAGGCGGAGGATTAGCCTATTGAGCCGCGGCGCTGGCCAGGTTCAGGTTAAGAACTTTAAAAAAGGCTCAGATGAAAGAGTCAACAAATGACCTTGTAAGTTCCACTGAGCACAGACCTTGTTTCCAAACCCAGTATGCCACAAAGAATAAGGGAAGTGAGGGGGGTAGTGAGTGAATGATTCTGTGTTTTATACAAATCCATGCTGTCTTTTCTCTTTCGGTTTCTTAAGTAAAGAACATATTGAGCATACTTACCTCCCAAATAAAAACAATCAAAACAGCACAGCTCTAGACTGAAAAGTTTAAAGACAGACTGATACTAGCATATACTGAAGTATCCAGTAACTCTGGTCTCCTTAGATTCCCTAAGATTTCACATAAGCCATCTTCAACACCCTCTGTCTCTAATGGTCTACCTTAAATGCCAGCCAAACTGAATTATCTGAACCCTTGTAAGTTTTTGTGTATCTGGACTGCCCTTTCTCAATTATGTCCACATGGAAAATTATTTATTCTTTAACACTCAGGTGAAATATGTCTTTCTATTTCTCTGTGAGGCCATTTTGGACACCCCCAAAGCAGAGTAGAAACTCCTTCCTTTCTGTCATTTCTACACAAGGAACATCATTTTGTTCCATCAGATATCACTTGATATAACTTTATTACATCTGTCCTCTCTACAATAAGAACTTTCATTTGGCAAGTGTTCATGTTATTTAGATTAATAAACAAATGAACTAATATGAGTGCTCAAAAAAGTTTCAAATACAATGAAAGTTATTCCTTTTTTTGCCTTTATCAATGGTTGAGCAGAGAGCAATGAAGCATAGCTGAAATAGTTATATAAGGGGTCTTCAAAAAGTTCATGGAAAATACATGCTAATAAAAAACTGCACAGACTTCTAATATATTTTGCATAAAAATAAACATATCTTTTTTTATTATTTGAAAGGCAGGGAGACAGGGATATACAGGATCTTTTCCACCCATGGGCTCACTTCCCAAATGCCCACAACCCTCTGAGCTGGAACAGATTAAAGCCAAAAGCCTCGAGCTCAGTTTAGGTCTCCCACCTGAGTGGTAGAGTTCCAAGCACTTGAGCTGTATCATCTGCTGCTTCTCACAGTGCACAGACATCAAGAATCAAGGTAGGATTTGAACCCAGGCACTCAGATATGGAATGCAGGCATCCTAAGCAGCATCCTAACTGCTGTGCCCAATGGTCCACCCCAATAAAACTTCTCTTAATATAATTTTTTCATGAACATTTAGAAGACCCTTAAATAGAAAATAAATGATCAAAGGGTATTCATGGGTATCAATCCTCCCTTAAGTCTGTAACATGTCTGTACTACAAAATAGGAACAGCCACTCTTCCAGAGAGAAGTATCTTAATGATTGTAAATTTATCACACAAGCAAAGCATAAACTAAGAATCAATCAGCTGTAATTCAATTTATTTCTGCTATATTTGGTTCTATAATACCTTCACCCAAAACAATGATTAAATTTATGAGATTCTGATTGTCGGTGAACTAACCATCAATACTGCAAAGATCTTCTTTAGTCCAGCCCAAAAGAGCAGGGATACATTGAGCGCTGAATTCTTTTTTATCTTCTTTTGACAAAAATGGACACAGACTTTGAATGGTATGCAAATTACCTTCTGTTAGTGGGAAAAAACTGTTTAAAGAAAAATAAGAAGTACATTTATTCTAAATATGTAGCTATTCTTTCAAATTATTTTTATTCAGATTACTCAAAAGATTAATAATTCCACTATATGAAATAATGGTATCGAAGAAAATAAACTGTGATAAGAGATTGATAACTGCTGATCCTAGCCAATTTTTTGTTACTTTTTCTACATATTTCTAATTTTTAAAATAAGTATGCAGAACTTTTGACTATACATAATTGTTTCTTTCAAGATTTACTTATTTAAAAAGGCAGAGTGACAGTGACAGACACAGAGAGAGAAAGATCTTCCATCTACTGGTTCACTCTCCAAATGGCTGCAATATCCAGGGTTGAGCCAGACTGAAGCCAGGAGCCAGGAACTCCACCCAGATATTCCACATAGGTGGCAGGAGCTCAAGTACTTGAGACACTAACTACTGCTTTTTAGACACATTAGCAGACAGCTGCATCAGAAGTGAAGTAGCCAGGACTCAAACCAGCACTCTGATAAGGGATATGGGCATTGTAAGCAGCAGCTTATCCTGCTGTGCCACAACACACAGCGTCCTCCTCTAGGTATGATTTTTAAAACTTTACTAGCAATACATGAGTGTGTTCTCTCAAGTGATTCAATTTAAACTACCAATTGTACATATTTTTGAACTGATATTAATATAGGTCCATTAATATGTATACATAGTATATATTATATACATAAATAGGATCATATATATTCCATTCTATGATTTACCACTTGTATATTTTATAGATCTTTCTATATGAGACACATAGGTATAAATCATTCTACTTTAAAGACACATAATAAAAGCATAAAAAAATCCACTTAACAGTCCATACTGTGGATATTCACAATTCAACTATTTTCCTATGAATGGACATTTAGGAAAATCCCCTCCCCCTTATATTTTGCGCTTACAAATAATGCTGCAATAAATGCCCTTGAGCAGATATTATTTTACATGTGTGCAAAGATCTCTTTAAAAGGCCAGATTCTCAGAAGTGAAACTATAAGATGAAAGGATTTGAATGCATTATATTCAGATAGTTTCAGATTACTTTCTGAAAAGGCATAATCAATTTATACATTCACCAAAAAATTTAAGTGTGACTTGCTGCATACTTAATAAATCTTTTTCATTATTGGCAATACCACAGGAAAATGTGCTAGTTTTAATTTAATCTTTGGCCATTATCAATAAAGCAAATGCTTTAATATTTCACATCTTTAATTGAAATACCTTTGACCATTTCATCTATGAATTACATGTTCAAGTCCTTGAAATATTTTTCAATTTAAATGCTTTTTAAATTATTTATAGGAGCTATTGACATATTACAGATATTTCTTATTAATTTGCAAATGTATCTCTCATTTTATCATCTGTCCTTATAATCTTTGTTCATAATATATTTGTCATACAGAAATTTTCATTCAGGGACCAGCATTGTGGCACAGAGGATTAAACTGAAACTCACAATCTAGTATTCCTTATTTGAGTGCTGGTTTGAGTCCCACCTACTCAGCTTCCAATCCAGCTCTGGTTGATGTGTCTGAAACTATACTTACTAAATAAAAATTTTCTATTCTCCTCTTCCCCAGTTCTGGAAATCACCATTCTTGTGCTGTCTCTGTGAATTCAACTATTCTGAGCCATTTCTATTAGTGGAATCAAACAGTGTATGTCTCTTTGTGACTGATATATAATATCACTCAGCATAAGATCTTCAAGGATCATCCATACAGCAGCATGTGTCAGAAATTTCTTTTTAGGCCAGCGCCGCGGCTCACTTGGCTAATCCTCTGCCTGTGAGCCGGCACCCCAGGTTCTAGTCCCGGCTGGGGCGCCAGATTCTGTCCCAGTTGCTCCTCTTCTAGTCCAGCTCTCTGCTGTGGCCCGGGAAGGCAGTGGAGGATGGCCCAAGTGCTTGGGCCCTGCACCCACATGGGAGACCAGGAGAAGCACCTGGCTCCTGGCTTCAGATCGGCACTGCACACCAGCTGTAGTGGCCATTTTGGGGGTGAACCAACGGAAGGAAGACCTTTCTGTCTCTCTCTCTCTCTCTCTCTCTAACTCTGCCTGTCAAAAAAAAATTTCTTTTTAAAGGTGAATACTATTCCACATTTTTTATTTATCTTTTGATCCACTGAAAGAAATTTAGGCATAGAATTTTTCATTTTCACACAATCAAATATCTATCTTTTACTTTATGGATTTGGGTTTTGTACTTTGTTTAAGAAGGTCTTCTCTAAGTCACCTTTTAACAGAGTCCCTTATTTTCCCCTAATATTTTTATATACCTATTTTTTATACTTTGCTTTTATCTAAATTGTATTTTTGTGATAACATAACTTAGGGATCTTGCAATTTTTTCCAAATATATGTCCAATTATCCTACCAATACTTATTATTGATTCACCTCATTTATTCTGTATTAAAAACATTATATAATCTAAGTTACGTGGACAGTTTTTGAGGTCTATAATTTTGATCTACTGATCTATTTGGTTTTATATTGCTTAATTATTGTAATAGCACATTTTATATTTGGTAGGATTAAATACTTTTCATGGTTTTCTTTCAAAGATTTCCTGGATTTCTTGGGCATATTTTCCTCTAAATGTATACTATGTTTATAATACAAATTGACTGAGACTGCATTGAAAGTATAAATTGATACAATCATTTTTACAGTGTATCTTCCCATCTTATTTTGTAATCTTTATTAGAAGTTATATAATTGCAATTTTTTTGCCAAATTTATTTCTAGGTATTTATAATTTTGCTGCAATTATAAATATAAAATTTTCATTTTCATTCTTAATTGATTATTAGTGAATTAGAACATTATTGGTTTTGGTATGTCAACTATATATCCATCTCATTAGTAATTAGTTCAAGTAATTCTTTAGTTAATTCCATGTTACCTTTATCATCAGAAATTTTAAAAATTATGCTGAACAAAAGTCTACATACTATATGATTCCATTTATATAATATCTCAAATAATATATTTATAAGAGATTAGAATAACAGGAAGGAGTTGGCTGAGGTTACACACAAGGGATTCTTATAATGAAACTATTCTATTACTTGGGCTGTGGTAGTCTTACATGTGACATACACGGACTCAGCACATATTGGTAAATATAAATCTGGTCAACAGATTGATTATAATCAACGCCAGTTTCTTTGTTATGATATTGTACAACAGTTAGACAAAATAGATATATGTACATAACTTCAAAAATTTCTCTTGGTTTATCAGTAAGTTCAAAACATTTCTTGGTAACTCAGCTAAGTACAAATTTAAATGTACATTTTACTTTATCTTAAATACATATTTATTGTAGTTGTAGAACATTCTTCAACAGGATGATCCTTGTTTAAGACAAGGGTAGTAAGTGACTTTCCCAACTACTTCTATACAGCAAATAAAGTGGTAGAGGGTGTTGGAAAGGGGGAAAAGATTTTTACCAGGAAGATTTCTAAGGAAAAGAGAGTAAGTTTATGAAATGTTATTTGTTTAAAACAAGTGCAGAATGCCACAGTACATATTAGAAAATAAAAAATGCTTATTTAAAAAAAGGTATGCCCTTAATCTAAAGCAATTTAAGATATTTTAAAGTCTTTACTTTTCATTTCCTTTAATTCTTCATTTCCTTCACTAGAGATTGCTCATTAATTGGGGAGTATAAAGATGATAAATAATAAAAAAAGTAAAAAGTAAAAACTTTTGAAATAAGGATACCCTTCTTTTCTCTTATAATATGGTTTTACTTCTTCAGATGAAATGCTTCGGGAAAGGATCAACTTAGCAATAATAAGAGACCAAAGTGTGCCATTTTCTCTGGACCTAAAAAAGAGAAAAAAGTTATATTACATTCTGAATGCATATTTAAGTTTTTTCAAATCTTTGTAAAATTAAATAAATTGCCTTCTGAGGGCATCAATTCCCCAAGGCTTTGTAACAGGCAACTGCTATTAGTTACCCAAAGAACTGGGAGTTTAGGCTTTCAATATTCTTCACAACTGGAACTGAGTACTCCTTCTAAGGCAATCCCTAAGTCTGTTAAGTTTCAATAGAGCGATAACAAAGATTAGGCTTGAAGACCAGAGGCTACAGCTGGGAAAAGGATAGCTCCCAGAGGAGACCCAGGTTTGTGTCAATTGAAGAACTAAGGGGTACTACCCTTCTCTGAGGAAAGTTGTGTCAAAATGTGGAGTGGGACTAGAGGAGAAACTTGGGTCCCAATACTGCAAAGCAGGCTCAAAACATATGCGAGGGGGCCAGCACTGAGGCTTAGCAGTTAAAGCTGCTTCCTGCAGTGTCAACATCCTGTAAGGGCACCAGTTCAAGTCCTGGCTACTCCACTTCCGATCCAGCACTCTGCTATGGCTTGGGAAAGCAGTAGAAGATGGTCCAACTCCTTGGGCCCCTGCTCCCACGTGGGAAACACAAAAAGAAGCTCCTGGCTCCCGGCTCCTGGCTTCAGATTGGCCCATCTCTGGCCATTGCAACCATTTGGGGAGCGAACCAACAGGTGGCAGATCTCTCTCATTCTATCTCTGCCCCTCTGTAACTCTGCCTTTCAAATAAATAAATAAATAAATTTTTTTTAAAAGTTCAACTTAGAACATCCCCATCCCATATCAGAGTGCCTGGATTCAAATCTCAGCTCTACTCTCAATTCTAGCTCCCTGCTAATGTACACCCTGGGAGGTAACTGGTGATGGCCCAAGTATTTGAGTCCTTGCCACTCATGTGAGAGACTCAGACTCAGTTACAGGAGTCTGGCTTTGGCTTGGCCTAGCTCTGGCTGTTACGGGCACTCAGGGAGTGAATCAGAGCATGGACTTTAAAATAAATAGATTTTTAAAGAACAATACTAAGACAACTTTTAACAACATATAACTTTTAACAACATATGATCTGGCTAAAAAGTCCATAAGAGTCTCACAAGCATGGAAAGCCATAACACGGTGGCAAAAAACAATCTAAATGAAAGATCCTGGTGAACAAGACCCCAGCAGAAGGAACAGGCCATCAAGGAGAGAGGCGCCTTTCCTCTGAAGGGAGGAAGGAACCTCCACTGTGATACGGCCTTGACTAAACAAGTTCAGAGTCGGTGAACTCAAGGGGCTTCCATAGCCTAGACAGCTCATAGCAAGAGTCTCGGGTGATTGCTGACGTCATAAATAAGAGTGCCAATTGTTAATCAACGACGGGAGTCACTGAGTACATGCTCTCCACGTAGGATCTCTGTCCTTAATGTGTTTTACTATGAAACTTAAAAACAACATTACTAGTTGAACAATACCCTATACCTTGTGTGGTTGTGTGAGTACAGCCTGTTGAAATCCTTGCTTAGTATATACTAAGTTATCTTCAGTATATGAAGGTAATTGAAAATGAAACTCGATGAAGGGCAGGAGGGGAGAGGGAGTGGGAGAGGGGAGGGCCACGGGAGGGAGGGAGGTTTGGGGGGGAAGCCACAACAATACTCAAGTTGCACTTTGTAAATTCACATTTATTAAATAAAAAAAAAACTATACAACAAACAAAAAAAAAGAACTTAATACTTTACCCTTTTAGTATTTTTTTATGTTCTACTTAAAACTATTGGTTGAACTCTGTAATTAATACACAATTACTCTTAGGTGTTTAGTTAATGCTATAACAAGTACTCAAATAGTATTTTACACTTTGTGTTTCTGTGTGGGTGTAAACTGTGGAAATCTTCACTTAATATATGCTAAATTGATCTGTATATAAAGATAATTGAAAATTAATCTTGATGTGAATGGAAGGGGAGAGGGAGTGGGAGAGGGGAGTGTTGTGGGTGGGAGGGAAGTTATGGGGGGGAAGCTATTGTAATCCATGAACTGTACTTTGGAAATTTATGTTCATTAAATAAATTAAAATATATATATATATATATATAAAAAAACAACATATGAGAGCAGGAAGACAATAGGTCACATACTACAAATTAAAACAACTTCTAGGCTGGCGCCGCGGCTCACTAGGCTAATCCACCACCTTGCGGCGCTGGCACACCGGGTTCTAGTCCCAGTCGGGGCGCCGGATTCTGTCCCAGTTGCCCCTCTTCCAGGCCAGCTCTCTGCTGTGGCCCGGGAGTGCAGTGGAGGATGGCCCAAGTGCTTGGGCCCTGCACCCGCATGGGAGACCAGGATAAGTACCTGGCTCCTGCCTTCGGATTAGTGCGGTGCGCCGGCCACGGCCGCCACTGGAGGGTGAACCAACGGCAAAGGAAGACCTTTCTCTCTGTCTCTCTCTCCCACTCTGCCTGTCAAAAAAACAAACAAACAAACAAACAAAAACAAAAAACTTCTACAGGCTTCTATTTCTTTCATTGTTATTTGGCCCTTAAAAGTATTTATGGATTTAATACTACAAGCAAAGTCCAAATATCTCTCCTGGAATAATAAATCAAGGATTTAATATCCCTAAATTTAAATAGGGAATATTCAGAACCACTCTATGATTGAAATAGAGCATGAAGTAAGCTTACACAGAGGACAAAGCCAGACATAAGTAAAACAGTCATATAAAATACAGAAACTGAAAGGGATTCTTACCTGTTAAATAACAGCTGCAAAAGGCCAGAAGTATTACCAAAAACACGTAAGTTGTCAAATGTAATACTCATTTTTTGAAGCATTTCACAAAACCCAGTTAGAAAATCAGGTAGATTGTCTAGTTCTTCACACCACTGCAGTGAATAGAGCAGTTCTGCAACTAATAGTAATAGCATCACATTATCGAGTGTACTTTGTGAAGAAATCATTTTCACTTCCCTGTCCCATTTTCTAACACTGCTACAATCACTCATCTCAAAGTATCTATGAAATGATTTTCAAATCAGCTTTAAGATGTTCAAGTATGGGGGCCGGCACTGTGGCTAACTTGGTTAATCCTCCGCCTGCAGTGCCAGCATCCCATGTAGGCGCCTGGTTCTAGTTCCGGTTGCTCCTCTTCCAGTCCAGCTCTCTGCTGTGGCCCAGGAGGGCAGTGGAAGATGGCCCATGTGCTTGGGCCCCTGCACCCGCATGGGAGACCAGGAGGAAGCACCTGGCTCCTGGCTTCGGATCAGAGCAGCACCGGCCGTAGCGGTCATTTGGGGAGTGAAACAATGGAAGGAAGACCTTTCTCTCTGTCTCTCTCTCTGTCTATAACTCTACCTGTCAAATAAATTTAAAAAAAAGACAGACAAGAAAAAAGAAAAGAAAAGAAAGGAAAGGGAAGGGAAGGGAAGGGAAGGGGAGGGGAGGGGAGGGGAGGGGAGGGGAGGGGAGGGGAGGGGGGGAGGGGAGGGAAGAAAAGAAAAGAAAAAAGAAAAGAGAAGAGAAGAGAAGAGAAGAGAAGAGAAGAGAAGAGAAGAGAAGAGAAGAGAAGAGAAGAGAAAAGAAAAGAAAAGAAAAGAAAAGAAAAGAAAAGAAAAGAAAAGAAAAGAAAAGAAAAGAAAAGATGTTCAAGTATGAAGCCAGCACTATGGCATAGCAGGTTAGGCCAGTAACATCAGCATCCCATATGGGCACCAGTTCCAATCTCAGCTCTCAGCTCCTCTACTTCCAATCCTGCTCCCTGGTAATGTGGCTGGGAAAGCAGCAAAGGATGGTACAAGTACTTGGGCCCCTGTACCCATGCGGATTCCTGGATGAAGCTCCTGGTTCATGGCTTCATCCTCGCCTGGCCCTGATTGTTGCAGCCATTTGGGGAGTGGGGCTAAAATATAGAAGATACCTCTCTGTGTCTCTCCTTCTCACTGTATAACTCTGCCTTTCAAGTAAATAAATAAATCTTAAACAAAAACATGTTCAAGTATAATGAAAACTGAGAATACATGTCTTGTACAAAATATCATTCCTCTCCCAAGTCTTACTTGGTACTCTCTAATTAGTCAAGAATACAACAGGGACCTAAACACTGGAGACAATGAAAGAATCTTCTTACTATTTTGGCACAGGTGGCAATAAGTTGCATCAGAGAAAACAAATAAAGGGCCCAACTGGGATTATAACTTTACACCCATGTGGTAGGATGTGGGAGACAGCATGAGACAGCTGGGACATGGGCCTTGGCTGGACTCTTCTGGATTCAAATCTGTGTCTACCTCAAGCTATATATTTGGTTATTAATTAGGATACCACAAACCATCTCACAGGACTGTTAAGAGAATTAACTAACTTAATGTCTATTATAAAACCTAGCCATCATAGGTTTCTAATACATAAATACTTCGAACTCTCTTTTATAAAACAGTGCACAGATTGTGGAGTCAGAAGCCTTGAGATCTGATTCAAAATGTATGCCTTTCCTTTTATTCTTTTCTTTCTTTCTTTCTTTCTTTTTTTTTTTTTTTTTTTTTTTTTTTTTGTTTGTTTCTTTGTTTGTTTGAAAGAGCTACAGAGAAAGGAAAAGACAGAGATCTTCAACCTGCTGGTTCACTCCTCAGTGGCTGCTATGGGCAGGGCTGGGCCAGGCCAAAGCCAGGAGCCAGAAGCTTCATCAGGGTCCCCTACAGAGTTATAATGGCCCAAACACTGGGCCATTCTCCACTGCTTTCCCAAGCACATGAGCAGGGAGCTGGATCAAAGTGGAGCAGCCAGGATTCAATATAGCACCCAAACGGGATGCCAGTGTTACAAGCAGTGGCTTTATCCAATATGCCACAACACCAGCCCCTATTCCTTTCCTTCAAGCTATGTAACCCAATCAACTAATATCTAACTATTAAAGGCTAATGAGGAAAAAAAAATGACCACCAATTTCTGATTAGCAACACAAGAAAAGTAAATTTTTACAAAAACTCTTTAATTTCCAGTTTTATGTTTTGACACATTTACTCTGAGCAATATAAACTATAGGCTTATTTTCTTAGCATTAAATAAGCAGCTGGCTCACCTAGAAAGATATTTTAGTGTTTCAGCTTTTTCCCAGAGCATTCATTGTTCTCTAATAGTAACTGTGTTACAGCAAACAAAACTGACAGAGAACTTAAGTTAGACCACTATCTACAATTCTAAGCCATGTCCCAAAACGAAGAAATGTGCTGAAGTTATAAGTCCTTCTGGGATGTAATATTTGAACCTCTAATTGCCAGGTAAACATTACAGCCTGCTGAATATAAAGGTACGAGGTTCAAAAATCAAGCAAAATTCATAATCCTTGATAAAACACCAAAGCTTCACTTCCCATTTTCCTTAGGGTAGGTGCTTATATTTGATATCATAACAATTTGAGTAACTGATTTCATATAAAATTACCCTCTATAGATAACAATCTTATGAAGTAATTGCAGTATGTTCCCATCTGATTTGCAATTAAACTGTTCTCACTTAATCAACCTTAATCAATAGGAAACTGAAGACTCTTAAAGACTTACAGTATAAAGAAAATTATTACATATGAATGTTCATGTATACTTACTTATTTCCTCAAGCTCATTATTTTCAAGGACTATTTTCTTTTTCAATGCAACTAAGATCATTTTGCTCAATAATGCTGAAGTACACAAATGGCTGGGAAGTGTCTTTGTATCTTGTTCCTTAAAATCTGTCTTGAAACACTCATAATTCAAACTCAGTCTTCCCTCTAAAAGAGGTCTATGTAACCACTGTAAAAAGAATACATTAAATTATATATAAAAGCATTATTGTACATTATTTACTAGAAACAAAATTCAGACAGGGGACAAAAATGAAGTCATTATAATACTTCTAAGTTTTTCTATTAGAGGGAATCATCCCTAAGGGACCCCTCCCTAAGGAGGGGCCAATGCTCCCAGTGCCACTATCCCATATGGGTGCCGGTTCAAGTCCCGGCTGCTCCTCTTCCGATCCAGCTCTCTTTATGGCCTGGGAAAGCAGTGAAAGATGGCCTAAGTGCTTGGGCCACGAAACCCACATGGGAGACCCAGAAGAGGTTCCTGGCTCCCGGCTCCTAGCTCCTGGCTTTGGATTGTCCCAGCTCTGGCTGTTGCAGCCATTTGAGGAGTAAACCAGCAGATGGAAAACTCTCTTTCTCTCTCTCTGCCTCTCACATAAATAAATAAATCTTAAAAAAAAAAAAAAAAAAAAAACCTCCTTAAGGAAAATAAATAAGTAGAACTTCCTAAGGACCCCTTAAGCCTTCTTCATTTTTGTACCATAGCTATGTCCACAGTCAAACATCTTACAAACAGCAATCATGCAATTTGTGAGGCTACAAGACATAAAGGCAAAGAGAGATACTCATTTCCCTTAATTTTTTTTCCAGAAGAAAATTAAAATATTCAAGATTGTATAAAATCAGAATGAGATACTCACTCACTAACCTCAAACATACCTGAATAGGAAGAGATTGTCTCATCTTTTCCCATTCACTGCTGGCTGGCATTACACTTGCAATATAATCTCCCAGAAGACAAGTATCTTCACTCTCTAGAAATGTAATTAGCAAATCTTCAACAGCAGACAAGAGGACTTGAAGACTGAAAATAATGCAAAGAACTTAACTGTTGTAGTTATGCTATGACCAGTTTGAGAATCCTGGCACATATGAAATATCTTATAACAGATAATAACTTTCTGAACAAAAAAGACATCAAAATAAAAGTGATCCCCTGGGACATGGACACACACACACACACACACACACACACATACATATACACACACTCACAGTCCAGCTGGAGGCTTAATCCAACATTTATGGTTTGAAATGAAGTGCTGCTTCTATCTCAGAATGAAGGGGACCTGACCTATTTCAAAGCAGGTATTTCTAAACTATAGCTATCTTATTCCCTGAAAAGAGCATAATTCTTTGACCCAACCCCAATTGCTTCTGTATACATTCTCTGTTTTCTCTTGTATTACTTGGATTTGTATTTGTATTTGTATCTACAATATATTTTCAACAGTTTGAAATAGAGACTACGTGTCCCACCAACCAAGAACAAACAGTATGAGAGGTTATGGCTAAAATGCCACACCACCCTACTACACAGGACAGTACCAGCATCACATCACTGACTCCAAATTGAGTCTTGCAGATGCATTATAACAAATCATTCCTCAACTAATTGTCAGTTTACCTGAGTGATCATTAATATATATTTTGAAAAATTTCTATCTTCTCTTAGAGTCCTATAGATTTCTTCTATTAACAAATAATTTTTCTAAGGTATACACAGTAATCAAGAGATCTTGTTTATGGACAGTAATCAAATATAAGAGACACTGTACAACTGAACACAAAAAAGGTTACCTTGTGATATCCAAAGATGAAGACTGAACTTGATTCTTCAGCCACAGAGCAGACAGACGTAGGAAGGTACTCTGCTTATATGTACTGCCAATATGATGGACCAATAAATTTACGCCAGAGAGCCAAGTATTTTTCAGTTTACTAATAAGAAAATCTAAATTCAAGATATCAACAGAAATTTTTACTCACTGAATTAACTTTGTTACAAAATATCTGAAAGAATTTATTATAGATTTGATTCAAGAAACCATTTTAAAAAGAAAACATAAAATTAAACTTTAATTACCAAAAGTGTCATAACACCCATAATACAAGTGACCTTCAGTTACATAAATGTTAAATGGTAAACTTTTATTTTTTCTGCTGTAAACATCTCTATAAAAAAGTTGTTCCTTTGGAGATATAAAAATAAATATTGGGGCCAGTGCTGTGGCGTAGCGGGTAAAGCCGCCACCTGCAGGGCTAGCATCCCAAATGGGCGCCAGTTCAAGTCCCAACTGCTCCACTTCTGATCCAGCTCTCTTTTATGGACTGGGAAAGCAGTAGAGGATGGCCCAAGTGCTTAGGTCCCTACACCTGCATGGGAGACATGGAAGAAGCTCCAGGCTCCTGACTTTTGGATCAGCCCAGCTCTGATCGTTATGGCCATTTGGAGAGTAAACCAGCGGTTGCAAGACCTGTCTCTCTTTGTAACTCTGCCTTTCATATAAAATGAATAAATCTTTAAAAATAAATAAATATCATACTTCTTCCAAATAGGTAACTTAGAAGGCTGAAGAAGGAAGGCCATCTATTAACAGTATTTTATGGGGCCAGCACTATGGCATAGCAGATTAAGCATCCGCCTGCAAGGCTGCCATCCCATTTGGGCCAGTTCGAATCCCAGCTGTTCCATTTCCCATCCAGCTCCCTGCTGATGACCTGGGAAAGCAGTAGAAGATGGCCCAAGGGCTTGGGCCCCTGCACCCACTTGGGAGATCTGAAGAAGCTTCTCACTCCTTGCTTTGGGTCGGCCCAGCTCCAACCACTGCAGCCATTTGGGGACTGGAACACCTGTCTCTCCCTCTCTCTCTCTGTAATTCTGCCTCTCAAATAAATAAATAAATCTTAAAAAAATAAAAAAGCACTTTGTATTTTTTAGTGTTCATTTCATGAATACTTCTAAGTCTGAATTAACAATAAAACAAGAACATAGTCCTCACAAAGATAATCTCAATTTCATTGTGATAAATACTAAGAATGATTTTTTTTTTTACTAAAATAGATATGGAACATTATTATTCCTCTTTTATGAATGAGGAAGTGGAGCCATCAAAGCTAATGAACAGTGGTTGGGGAGGTAGGCCAAGATTCTAACTCATCTATTATGGTCACTTACAAAATTATTTCCTTTAGACATAAAGTCTACAAACATCTTTATGTTGGTTGCTAAAGCTGAAAGTATTTAAGACTGGTGGCATTTACTCAAAATGCTCTAAACTTTCAAACACACTGTGATTCAATTAATAAAGCTTGGGCACTTACACACTATGAAAGTCAGAAACTGAAATTTCCAATAAAACATTTGAGCAGTAGGCTATTACCTGGTATATGTGTTTTTTCTTTGCTCTGAGCACATAACTGAAACAGTGTTAATAATAAATCTTCTGAAGATGGCATCAGCAAGCATCCTTTCGCTGAGCTGAAATAGTTATACGCCACATCACAGATAAAAGACACTGACGAATCACTATTTTCAGCTTCTGACAACTTCTTTGTTTTGGATAAAGTTTCATGAAGTTTAATAATAATTTTTTCAACATACACTTCTCCAATCAAGTAATCTAAAGAAGAAAATTTCAGACAAAAAATAAAAATATTAATAATGTATTTTAAATAATGTATTTTTAAGTACATTGAGTCAATAACCATGTGAGTCTTTCCATGTGTTTAATAAAATGGTGTTTATGTATCAGCCTAAAGAAAATTGTATCAACAAATCAATCTGTCCTGTTACACATAAATGTCCACAGGTAAAAAAGTTATTTTAAATTATGTGAAAATAGCAATAGTCTACAAAATCACAGTGAGCAGCTTTGTTACATTAAAAATCTTTTAGAATATGAAGCTAAAAATTCAGTTATCTTCCAAGTCATACTGCAAAGATTAACAATTGTTTAGGATGTTTACAAAATCAAGATATTTGAATAAGAAAGTCTTGTTATTCTCACTGAATATGCAAACAAAACAGCATGGAATCCCCTTAAAAGGTAAAAAATGATTATCCCCCCCATTAGAAAACAAAAGCCATATTTTTCCCTACCATTTTTAACATGTTGAGACAAGAACAAGCTTAGAAGAGTCCATTTTTCTGAGAAGTAAGATTCTGAAGTGGATTCCAAGTCCCTTTTATTACAAAGACCATCTGCCAAGGTTACCAATTTCTCTCCAAGGATATCACCTTTTAGCCAAGGAGTTACTAAAGCATGTTTATCGGAACTAGAACATGCCTAAAACCATAAAATTAAAGCAAAGATTAAACCCATGATCAGCACTTTATTACCTGCCTTCCTTATCGTAGCCCCGATGCTATCCCCTCTTTCCCCATTTCCTGAAGTTCTAGGAAGGCTGCTCTCTTCCCTGCTCCCCAGTAAACCTAGCTTATGCTCACTTCCTGGCTGTGCTAATGCCTTCTTCCCAACCATAAACATTCCCCCTCTTCTTTACTCCATTCTTCAAAAATCAGCACAAATCCCACCTGTTTATAAAACTCTACCCCGGGCCAGCTCCGCGGCTCAATAGGCTAATCCTCCACCTAGCGGCGCCAGCACCCCAGGTTCTAGTCCCGGTCGGGGCGCCGGATTCTGTCCCGGTTGCCCCTCTTCCAGGCCAGCTCTCTGCTGTGGCCCAGCAAGGCAGTGGAAGATGGCCCAAGTGCTTGGGCCCTGCACCCCATGGGACACCAGGAGAAGCACCTGGCTCCTGCCTTCGGATCAGCATGGTGCGCTGGCCGCAGCACGCCAGCTGTGGCGGCCATGGGAGGGTGAACCAACGGCAAAAGGAAGACCTTTCTCTCTGTCTCTCTCTCTCTCTCACTATCCACTCTGCCTGTTAAAAAAAAAAAAAAAAAAAAAAAAAAAAAAAAAAAACCTCTACCCCATCCACTCCAGTCCACAATGATCACAGCTTCTCTCTACATTTCTAGAGCACTTACTGGACTGTATTAATATGTAAATGGTTCGTCTGTGTATATCTTGTCTTTCCAATGAGACTTTAAGTTTCTTGAGGGTAGAGAATGTCTTAAACTTCTTTGATACCTGCTATCAATACTTCAAGTATGTGCACCGAATAATGGATGGGTGAACTTTAATGACAGATTAAATAACACTCTATAGAGATTTCTGTTCATTAATTATGTAAAAATTCCACATGAAAAGTGGGACTTAACCCCCAAATTCTATGAAATACAGTTACTGAGGCCAGGTATCTGACAGCAAGCAAGTTGTTTATTTTCATGGGATGGGGAAGCAAGAAAAAAACTTGTAAATCCACCCCTAAAAAGCATGCTGATCCATATTCCCAGAGCTTCTTTGCTGTAAGGGCTGAGAAGAAAGAGATTTGCAACTTGGTTCATTTCAAAGCAATCTGGAAAAAAAAAATCCAAGTGTGGATTGGGTAATGCCTGAAAAACTGCTTATCTTTTTATTTAAAAAATTATGGGTAACCAGAGCTTGTATTCAGTCTAAGCTTTATCAATAAACTAGCCTTATGATCTTAGAGAAATTTCTTAACTGGGACCTATATGCTAATTTAAAAACTAAAAACAAATTAACTTAAAGAATCATTAAGGTCCTTCTCAAGTTCCAAAATTTAAGTTTTGTTTTTATTTGTTCTTAACAAAGTTGACTTTAGGGCTGTGTTCATAAAGCGCTAGGTTCAATAAAATAAGAAAAAACTAAAGTTTAGGTGACTTTAATACTGGCTATCCTAATGTAGTTTACCAATAAAACCTATTGAATCCTGATATAGAAAATAAACTTAAAATTTCCTCTGAAGTTAGCAAGCCATGAATCTCAATGTGTTAACATATCTGATAAAAGAATCTGCAGCTGCAAGGAGATGGGGTGTAGGGGAACCACTGAGTCACAGCAGTACAGGAGGCAAACATTGGCTAGGAACTTCCATAAAACATCCAAGAAGATATTTTTCTATATGGATATAATCACCTGAACTACCTGGCAGGTACATTTCTAAAACAGAAATTAATCCATCAGTCTACTCTTACAAATCATTAATTCCCTCTGCTCTGATTCTAGGCTTATCAAGCTCCTTTCTGATAATATGGCTTTTCTTTAAAAAAAATTTTTTTTTATTTATTTACTTTGAAGGTCAGAGTTACAAGAGGGAGAAACAGAGAGAGATTTTTCCATCCAGTTCACTCCCCAGATGGACAGAAAGGCCAGCACTAAGTCAGGCAGAATCCAGAAACAAGATGATTCACCCAAGTCTCCCATGTAGACACAGCAGCCAGAACACTTGGGCCATCTTCTGCTGCTTTTCCTAGGCCATTAGCAGGAAGGTGGATGGGAAGTAGGAACAATCAGGACACAAACTGGAGCCCATATGGGATTCCAGCCTTGCAGGTGGCAGCTTTACCCACTGGGCCTCAATGCAGGCCCCAGATAATCTGGCTTTCCATGTAGCCTGCCCACAGGGAGAAGAGGTACTGGATAAAGGAACACAAATAGGGAGTCTAAATTATATTTCTTATTGAATAATAAATTAACATTCTATATTTTACAAAAATAAATTAGTAGGAAATGGGGACTTTTTGTTTAACGAGTACAGTTCCAGTTTTGCAAGATGATAAGTCCTAAGGATTAGTTACGTAACAATGTGAATGAGTATAGTTATCACTGTTAAATTGCATACTTAAAAATGGTTAATATGAGGGGGGGTGAGAGGGAAAAAAAAGGAATGGTTAATATGGTTAAGTTTTGTTATATACTTTTTATTATAATCTTAAAAATAGAAAAAATGAAATTTGCAAGCTCAAAAGAGACATCCCTATAAAACAGAAAAACAATTAAAAGATGCTTTTTAAAAAAAACGGGGTAGGTGGCTGACTTAGGAATTAAGATATGGGTTAAGACATCATTCCATATCAGTGCATCTGGATTTAATTCCCAGTCCCAGCTTCTGATTCCAGCTTCTTGACAACGTAGTCCCTGGGAGGCAGCAAGTGATGGCTCAAATCCCCAACATAACAGACTTAGACTGAGTTCCTGGCTCTGGCCTGGGTAGGCATCTGTAGAAATGAACCAGTAAATAGTAGTTCTCTGTTTTAACCTGTTTCTAAGGGCCACATTGTGGCATAGCAGGTTAAACTGTCACCTGGGCACCACCACCCCATATGGACACCAGTTTGAGTCCCAGTTGCTCCACTTCTAATCCAGCTCCCTGCTAATGGCCTGGAAAAGCAGAGGAGGATGGCCCAAGTACTCTTGCCCCTGAACCCACATGGGAGATTCAGATGAAGCTCCTGGTTCCTGGCTTTGGTCTGGCACAGCCCTGACTGTTGCAGCCATTTGAGAAGTGAACCAGCAGGTTGAAGACTTTCTCTCTGCCTCTGCCTCTTTGTAACTCCACCTTTCAAATAAATTTTTAAAATCTTAAAAGAAAAAAAATCCTGTCTAACTCTCTGACACTCAAATAAAAAAAGTAAAAACAACTAAAGTAATTAATAATATATCTATAGTGGGAAAGTGTTAGTTATACATTTAAATCTTTGTTGGAAAAGAAAACTTAAGCCATTTAAATTTTTTCTAAATTATGTATACATTGTATTCTTTCTATTTTTATCACTAATTTTCTTATTTAGTCAAGTGGCAAGTTTTAATCTTCCTGTATAGTATTCCTGCATATGAAAAATTTAATTTCCTGATGTGTTATAGCCAAAGTATTTCTACACAGAAGTAAAACTCCTTAGGGTAAGACCAGAAACCTGTGGCCTTAACTAAAAGATAATAAAACACATAATACTCTCTGTATCACCTTCTAGAGATGACACACTGGATTTTCCAGAACTTGTACATTCTTCCCTGATACGCGTATCCAGAAAAATAAACATATGGAAGATAAAGACCAGATATCTTCCTAAATTGTGGAAAGTTACAATAGCAAAGAAGTTCTCTAACATAAATACCTAACCACCTGACCATATTCAGTGTGTAAGTATGACCATGAATTTTAACTTTTCTATATTTATAAGTAAAATTAAAGAAAAATTTAAAAATCCCTAAGATACCTTTTCAATAACCTGAAGAAGAGAATTCCACTGCAGGTGCTCCTAAAAGAAGAAACAGAATTAGAAACAATCTGCTAGAATAAACAAAAAAACTTAAAAGATAAATTCTAACCAATACAATCTTTTTAGCTTTTCCAAATTTAAAATGTATGATTGAAAGAATTCACGCTTTTATTTCAACTTTATCACCTTAGTATTGCTCAACATCTACCAAGCAGTCTCAGATACTTCCCAAATCACAATCAAGAATATATTGCTGATCTTTAAAGTGACATTCAGTCAAAAAATTCCAAAATAACTCATATGCAGGTTCATTTTGTACATCTTTTATTAAAATCATTTAGAAAGACAGGGACCAGCATCTTGGCCTAGGAGGTTAAGTCACTGTCTGAGATGCCAACATCCCATATGAATGCTCCACTTCCAATCCTGCTCCCTACTAATGTGCCTGGGAATGAGATGGAAGACAGCCCAAGTGCTTGGGGCCCTGCCACCCACGTGGAGGACCCATATGGAGTTATATGCTCCTGGCTTTGGCCTGGCCCAGCCCTAGCCATTGTGGCCATTTAGGGAATGGACCAGCAGACAAAAGATCTACCCTCCATCCCTTTACTCTGCCTTTCAAATAGATAAATAAAACTTAAAAGAAAAAGGAAGATGCACAGTGTGGGCATCTGGACGAGCAGTTAAAACACAACTTGGAATGCTCCATTCCATACTGGAGTACATGGGTTCAAGTTCCAGCTTCACTCCTAATTCTAGTCTCCTACTAATGCACACCCTATAAGGCAGCAGTGACGTCTCATGTGCTTAGAGACCTGCCACCTGCATGAGATACACAGATGGAGTACTCAGCTCCTGGCTTCAGCTCGGCCCAGTGTTGGCTGTTGTAGTGTATTTGGGGACTGAACCAGCAAAGGGGAGATCTCTGCCTGTGTCTCTGTTGCTTGCTCTCTCTCTCTCTCTCTGCCTTTGGAATAAATAAATAATAAGGGGTTGGGGAAGGATATATGCCAGTAATACCTCAGTTAGATTGTCCAAGACATCTTTTCTTTCCATATCACTATCACAGCAACGGAGGGCACTGTACAAAATGTCCACCAGGGAACCAGCATCCTTTTTCTGATCTTCATTTAGCCAACCTATTAGTTTCCCATATAAAAACTTCACAGCAGGATTTTTTTGTGCAAGTTTGGTTATTTCAACAGGTTTGGCTTTGACAATACTCTGGTTTTCATCACCAAGAAGCACACTAAACACTTGGCTTGAAGAGAAGGAGTCAAGCAGAGTAGAAAGAAACTTTAGATGCTGCTCTGACTTTTGTTCGTTGACATAATTAATACTCATTTCTGCAAGTTTACAGACTAAATCTTCCAAAGGTTTTTTCCTTAGAGGAGACAAAAGGTCTGAAGAATTATGAGTGAGAGAAGGCTCAGCCACTAATTCAGTGCCTTTACTGTTCTCTCCTTCTGATGATACACATTTTTCATTCTGTTTATTACTTTCAGGTTCAGGTGTCTCATCAGCAAATCTAACTTTACCATTTTTTTTTTTATTTGACTTGATTGAGCTCTTTGGCTTCTGAAGGACCTGCAGTAAGTTAGATACACCCAAAACGGATTTAACATCAGCTTCTGGCTCATTGATTTTCTCCACACAGATCTCTGACAATTTTCCCCAGAAATTTAGCAGGACGTTTTCCAAGTCCTGAGCTGTTTGGTCATCTTTTTCCACGTCTGCTTTGGCTTCCCAGGAACTTAATGTTTCTGCTAAACAGTCAAATAGTTGCCCATTTTGCAATAGTGGGTCTCTGAGAACTGTATCAATAAAAGGGATCAACTGAAAAAGAATGTTGAAAAACAAAGTTATCAAGAGAAATGGAAGTTAAACAAAGTATTCTGGAAAAAAAACTATATAGTTTTTTTTTATATTTATTAACTGAAAAACATGAATCCTAACACAGAACTTGGAAAAAAATTAACTTGCAGATCATTTTCATATCATACACAGAGCTTAATGATTTTACCATATTTTACCTGACTTACTTCTTTTCTATGATGTTAATGATTGATATTCTTGGTCCTGGCTACTCCACTTTAAATCCAGCTTCCTGTTAATGTGCCTGAGAAGGCAGCACATGATGCCCGAAGTACTCAGGCCCCTGTCACCCATGCAGGAGATCTGGACTGAGTTCCAAGTTCCTGGCTTCTTTCTGGCCTGGTTCTGGCTGTTATTGGTGTTTAGGGGTGTGAACCAGTGAATGGAAGACCTCTCTCTCTCACTCTCTCTCTCTCTTTCTGCCTTTCTGTGTCTTTCCCCCACCTTTTCTCTCTTTCTGTCACCCTGCATTTCAAATAAATAACCTTTTTAAAAATCAAGGTCCTTTACTTCTACTGGGTTTACTCAAGTTTTTGCAAATCTTATTTAATTATTGACAAATTTAAGACATGAGACTATAAGCCAATATGAAGAAAACCCAGGGCCCACAAAATTCATAACTCTCTATTAAATTATAAAGATAAAAGAAGTTAACTATCTGAGACATCAACGAGGTTCTAGGCTTCTATTCTCTTATTAAATTTACACCATAGGAACCATATGGCTTATTCCTTGCTCTCATCATTGGTTCTAAAACCCAGCCCAGCTGTTAACAAAAGAATAAATATTTCAATAGAGATTATTATTGCATCATTTAAACAATGAAAGAGATCACAAACAGCACCTCCCAAATTCTGCTATGCATGGCATCTCTCTAAACCAAGGTTTTTAAAACCAAAGACTGACTAGTGCTCAGGCATTATGAACATTACAGTAGCAATGACAATATGAAACGTTTACCAAAACACATATTCAACTCAAAAATTATACAAATGAAATCTTTACAAGGAAGGCTGACCACTGAAAATGGCAATAATCACAATAAATGTTATTCTCTATAGTCAGTGTGCAAAGGCACTGGTGATTTTTCACATGATAAATACCTGATCGTTTACGAGCATCCGTTCAATCTCTTCCTCACCTAAGTTTTGCTGCATTATAAAACGTAAACATTCAAAAAAAGCAGATATTACCGCGGAGCACTCTGAAATGCTGGTTTTGATTCTCTCTGTTGACAGCCTAGGGAATAGTAAAAAACTGTATATTATTCTCTCATGAAGAAGAAAATAAGAACTCAGAATTATCAAAATAAAGATATTGGAGGGGGCTGGCATTGTGCTGCAGTAGGTTAAGCCATTGCCTGTGATGCTGGCATCCCATATCAGAGTGCAGATTCGAGTCTCAGCTGTTCCACTTCTAATCAGCAGCCTGGAAAGACAGCAGGAGATATCCCAAGTATTTGGGCCCCTGCCAACCACAGGGAAGACCCAGATGGAGTTCCAACTCTTGGCTTCAGCCTAGCCCTGCCACAGCCATTGCAGCCATCTGGGGAGTGAACTAAGGGACGGAAGATCTCTCTTTCTCTGTCTCACCCTCTCTATCACTCTGCCTTTCAAATATATAAAATAAATCTTAAAAAAAAAAAAAAAAAGAAGAAAAGCAAAACAAAGGCACAGCAAATGCATGATCTCAAACAGGAAATTTTTTAAATAAAAATCTTGGAGCTAGCATTATGGCAGGAGTGAACCATGGGATGGAAGATCAATCGATCTCTCTCTCTCTGTCTCACCCTCTCACCCTCTATGTCACTCTGCCTTTCAAATATTTAAAAAATAAATAAATAAAAGCAAAACAAAAAGGCATAACAAAGGTATAATCCCAAACAAAGAACTTTTTTAAATAAAAATCTTGGAGCTCGCATTAAGGCACAGTAGGTTAATCCAAGCATCCCAAATGAGCACCGGCTGGAGAACCAGCAGTTCAACTTCCAATACAGATCCCTGCCAATGAGCCTGGGTAAGCAGCAGAGAACAGTAATAGTACTTGGGCCCCTGCCACCCAAGTGGGAGACCAGGATGCAGGTCCTGGCTCCTGGAAACAGCCCACGGCCATTGTGGCCATTTGGGGAGTGAACCTGTCGATGGAAGATCTTTCTCTCTCTGTTTCTAGCTCTCTCTTTCAAATACTTCTCTTTCAAATAAATAAATACGTTTTTGAAAAATAAAAATCTTAAAACTTAAGAACAAACAACAAAAATACATACAGCCCAATGAGACTATGATTGTAAAATATGAAAAAAAGTACTTTCAAAAAATATCAGAAAAAGCTAAAAGATTTATTTTATGTTCATGACAATCTAACTGCCAATTCCAAAGAGAAAATTTAATCAAATAGAAAATGGTAAAAAACACTAGGGGGAGTCGGGAATTTGGCCTAGCAGTTAAACTGCGTGTTGAGATGCTCACATCCCTTACAGAGTGCCTGATTTTAATACCCGCTTCTCGCACCTGACTCTAGTTTCACCCAATGCAACTCTTGGAGACAGAGTACTGGCTTCAAGTAGTTGAGTCCCTGCCACCCACATGGGAGACTTAGATTGAATTCCCAGCTCCTAGCTTTTGCCTTTTGCTTTATAAGGAAACTTTAAACTTCACTGGATCAATTTTTGCACTTAGGCATTTTTATTTATCAACATTTTAAAAATGGACTATTTTCATCTAGGAGCTACCTTACCATATTTATCAGATTTCCTTTGCACTATTAAAGTCCTCAAAGTACACAAGGGACTGGCACTGTGGCATAGCGGGTTATGCTACCACCTAGAGTTCCAACATTCCACGTGAGCACTGGCTCACCGGCTGCTCCACTTCCAGTCCAGCTCCCTGCTAATGTGCCTGGGAAAGAAATGGAAGTCCAAGTACTGGGGCTCCTGTACCCACATGGAAGACCCAGAAGAAGCTTCTGGCTCCTGTCTTAAATCAGCCCAGCTCTGGCCTTTGTGGCCATTTGAGGAGTGAACCAGCAGATAGAAGATCTCTCTCTCTCTCTCTCTCTCTGACTCTCCCTCCCTCTCTTTCTCTGTAACTCTTTCAATAAATAAATAAATCTTTAAAAAAAAAAAAAACACACACACACACACAAAGTACCCAAGAAAAGAATTCTAATCATAATTCTCTGAACACTTTATTTTATTAACAGTAAAATAATCTTAAAAAAATTAACAAGAAAATGAGTATAAAAACAACAAATCTCTTTTGCTTTAAAAATAAAGAATTTTGGGCCGGCGCCGTGGCTCAATAGGCTAATCCTCCACCTTGCAGCGCCGGCACACCGGGTTCTAGTCCCGGTCGGGGCGCCGGATTCTGTCCCGGTTGCCCCTCTTCCAGGCCAGCTCTCTGCTATGGCCAGGGAGTGCAGTGGAGGATGGCCCAGGTGCTTGGGCCCTGCACCCCATGGGAGACCAGGAAAAGCACCTGGCTCCTGGCTCCTGCCATCGGATCAGCACGGTGCGCCGGCTGCAGCGGCGGCCATTGGAGGGTGAACCAACGGCAAAAGGAAGACCTTTCTCTCTCTGTCTCTCTCTCTCACTGTCCACTCTGCCTGTCAAAAAAAAAATAATAATAATAAAGAATTTTAATTCCTTACCCTGCAATAAGAGAGGTGAGGAAATTTCTGAAGAAATCCACTTTTGGATCTGTAATGGACTGAGGAAGTTTGCTGATAAATGGCAGAAGATAAGGATATATGACAGTGGCTAGACCCCGACCACCTTCACGAATCACAGTTGACAGCTTGGGAAACACACTTTTTTTTGCATTAACATGAAGCCAACAGTCCTAACCAAAGAAAACATTTAACAATAATTAGGTATTTTAAACATACTTTTCCCAATTAAGTAACAATTCAGAGTCTCAAAAAATCAAGCATTTTATATACAGGGTAAAATCCCTCACCACTACTAAAAACTAACTCTGCCACTATAATCCCATTATATATAACAATGATGTATTACATACACCCATAGGACAGTGTTAATCAGAAACACTTGATTGGGGCTAATGTTGTGCCACAGCAAGTTAAGTCACCGTCTAGAATGCTTGCATCCCATATGAGCAGCAGTTCAAGTACCAGCTGCTCCAATTCTGATCCAGCTGCCTGCTAATGCCCCTGAGAAAACAGCAGAAGATGGTCCAAGTACCGAGGGTTCTGCCACCCACATGGGATACTCAGGTGGAGTTCCAGGCCAGACTTTGGCCTGGCCCAGCCTGGACAATTGAGGGTATTTGTGGAGTGAGCCAGGGTAAGGAAGACTTCTCTCTCTCTCTAACTCAGCCCTTCAAACAAATCTTAAAAAGAAAAAATGGGGGGTGAGAGGGCCGAGGCTGTGGTGCAGCAGGTTAAAGTCTCAGCCTGCGGCACATGGGTGCCAGTTTGAATCCCAGCTGCTCCACTTCTGATCCAACTCCCTGTTAATGAGCCTAGGAAAGCAGCGGAGGATGGCCCAAACCTTGGGCTCCTGCACCCATGTGGGAAACTGAGAAAAATCTCCTGGCTCCTGGCTTCAGATCCACTCAGCTCTGGCTGTTGCAACCATTTTTGGGAGTGAACCAGCAGATGAACGACCTCTCTCTTTCTGTCTCTATCTCTCTCTATAACCCTATCAAATAAATAAAATAAATATTTAAAAAAAGGATTTTTACAAAAAAGCTGCTTTATAAAAGGGTTAGCTATATTATATTTTTGTATTGTGTCACATAAACTTCAAAGAACAGTTAATACTGGCTCAATGAAACGCAAAATGAAAACTCTACATCATTTTATATGCAGTTTGAGATTTACAATAAGTTTGAATTAAGTAGCATTTCTTTTTTTTAAGTATTTTATTTCTAAGAAGGCAGTTTTCCAGCAAGCTTTAGATACTATAATCTGATAATTTCTCTCTTGTATGATATCTAAGGGTTCTAAAGCACACCTCGAAAGACAAAGTATTCTCCAATGCCCTATCTGTGCCTCTCTTACATACCTCAACAGTTGTAACTGTATAGAGTACTGCTTCCCAGAGTGCTGGACAGACAATGGGATCACTGTCATCAATGCTTAGTAGAACTGACGGGCTCACTTTGGATGCTTCCTCTTTCATTAACTGTGGAATGCGCTGGCACAAAGCAGAAACTAACTCAAAATAAGCTGAGCGGATCTGAAAGAAAAGAAAGCTGAATTAAAATCTAGTAAAGTTTGACAAGATGTTTTATAGACAGACTATTCATATTAATCCTCCCACTAATAAAACTGAAACGGACTTAAAATACTTTTCAAAATCTTCTTAAGAGTATTAAATGGTTAAAAAAAAAATAGCAGTGGCTAGTATTGTGGCATAGCAGGTAAAGTCACTGCCTATGATACCAGCATCCCATGTGGGTGCTGGTTCAAGTCTCAGCTGCTCCACTTCTGATCCAGCTCCCTGCTAAATGGCCTAGGAACATGGCCCAAGTACTTGGGCCCCTGCCACTCACATTGGAGACCCAAAAGAAGCTTCCGGCTCCTTGCTTCAGCCCAGTCTAGCCAGGGCTGATGCAGACATCTGGGGAGTCAAACAGCCAACCGAAGCCCTCTCTCTCTCTCTCTCTCCATCACTCTCTCTGCCTCTGTAACTTCCAAATAAATAAATAAATCTTTTAAAAAGATAACAGCAATCACCAAAACAAATGAAAAGATAGAAAAAATTAATTTGGGAGCCAGTGCTGGGGTGTAGTGGGCAAAGCTGCCACCTGCAATGCCAGCATTCCATATGGGTTCTGGTTCAAGGTTCGAGTCCTCACTACTCCAATTCCAATCCAACTCCCTGCTAAAGTGCCTGGGGAAGCCTCAGAAGATGGAGCAAGTCTTTGGGCTCCTGTACACACGTTAGAGACCCAGATGAAGCTCTCAGCTCCTGGCTTTGGCCTGGCCCAGCACTGGTCATTGCAGCCTTTTAGAGAGGATGGAAGGCGGGTCTATCTTTGTGTCTGCATCTCCCACCCTGTAACTCTGACTTTCAAATAAAATAAATTTTTATTTTTTTAAGAAAGCTTTTATTTAATAAATACATAGTTTCAGCTTTAGGAATATAGCAGTTCTTCCCCTCATATCCACCCTCCCACCCCAACTCCTATCCTACCTCATACTCCCTCTCCAATCCCACTCTCCATGAAGATCATTTTCAGTTATCTTTATATACAGAAGACCAACTCTATACTAAGTAAATATTTCAACAGTTTGCATCCACACAGACACACAACATAAAAAGTACTGTTTGAAGACAAGTTTTACAGTTAATTCTCATAGTACGACTCATTAAGGAAAGAGGTCTTACATGAGGAGTAAATGCACAGGGACTCCTGTTGTTAATTTAACAATTGACACTCTTATTTATGATATCAGTGATCACCCGAGGCTCTTGTCATGAGCTACCAAGGCTATGGAAGCCTTTTGAGTCCACCAAATCCATCAGTATGTAGACAGGGCTATAAGCAAAGTGGAAGTTCTCTCCTCCCTTCAGAGAAAAGTATCTCCTTCTTTGATGGCACCTTCTTTCCACAGGGCTCTCACTCACAGAGATCCTTCACGTAGGTCACTTTTTGCCACAGTGTCTTGGCTTTCCATGCCTGAAATGCTCTCATAGGCCTTTTAGCCACATCCGAATGACTTAAGGGTTGATTCTGAGATCAGAGTGCTATTTAGGGCATTTGTCATTCTATGAGTCTGCTGTGTGGCCTACTTGCCATGTTGGATCATTCTCTCCTTTTTAATTCTATCTATTGTTAGTAATAGACACTTGGTCATATTTATGTGATTTTTTTTTTTTTTTTTTTTTTTTTGGACAAGCAGAGTGGACAGTGAGAGAGAGAGAGACAAAGAGAAAGGTCTTCCTTTTTTTCCCGTTGGTTCACCCCACAATGGCCACTGCAGCCGGCGCACTGTGCTGATCTGAAGCCAGGAACCAGGTGCTTCTCCTGGTCTCCTATGCGGGTGCAGGGCCCAAACTTGGGCCATCCTCCACTCACTCCCAGGCCACAACAGAGAGCTGGACTGGAAGAGGAGCAACCGGGACAGAATCCGGCACCCCAACCAGGACTAGAACCCGGTGTGCTGGCGCCGCAGGTGGAGGATTAGCCTATTGAGCCGTGGTGCTGGCCTTTAACACTTATTCCTATCTGAATGATCGCACTTAAAATGATCACTTTAACTAGTATAATGGCATTAGTACCACCCAGCTTAATGGGATTTGGAGTCCTAAGGCAAGTTTTTAGCTTTACCCTTAGGGGTAAGTCCATGGGAACACGTGCTGAACTGTACATTTCCTCCCTTATCCTTATTTTAAAAAAAGTACAAAAAAATAAAAAGGAAGATTTAATTTGATTTTCTCTTTCGTTAGCAAGAAAATACAAATCCTCTTTAGTGGCAGAGCCTTCCTCCGGAGACTCTAAAGAAGTCAAATACACATAAACCAAGGCACCGTGAGCCATGGTTAACAGAAAGAAAAAATAGCAGGGATCTGAATGACTAGATTTATCAGTCACAAACTCTATAGCAACAATAGTTATTGTATTTCAAAAGTAACATTAAAGAAATCTGCACTGAAACAGATTCTGGAAACAGTTTTGCAGATCTTAAAAAAAATAAGCATGATTCCTAAATTAATTTAAATATAAAACTCAATTTATAGTTTAAAAATAGTTCTATAGTCTAAATGTTTCGCTCCAAAACAGATACTGAAACTTACTCAAGGGGCCGGCGTTGTGGAGTAGGGGGTAAAGCCGCAGTGCTGGCATCCCATATGGGCGCCGATTCAAGTCCCAGCTCCTTCTAATCCAGCTCTCTGCTATGGCCTGGGAAAGCAGCAGAAGATGCCCCAAGTCCTTGGACCCCTGTGCCCTCGTGGGAGACTCAGAATAAGCTCCTGGCTTTGGATCACAACAGCTCCGGCTGTTGCACCCAATTGGAGAGTGAACCAGCAGATGAAAGACCTCTCTCTCTCTCTTTCTCTCTCTCTCTCTGCCTTTCCTTCTCTCTCTGTGTAACTCTGATTTTCAAATAAATAAATTTTCAAAAAAAAAAAAAAGGCAGAAAAAAGAAACTTAACCTGCCAATGTGACAGTCCTAAGAGGTGGAGCCTTGGGAGGTTACTAACTCTTGGGGACTCCACCCTCATGAACGGCATTAGTGCCCTTATTAAGAAACTTGAGGATGCAAGTTAGCGTTTCTGCCTCTGCTCTCACGTGACAATTCAGAAACAAGGTGTCACCTTTGAATAGAGAAAGCAAGCCTTTATGAAAAACTGAATTTGCTGGTGCCCTGCTGTTGGACTTCCCAGACTCAAGAACTGTGAGACATAAATTGCTATCATTTATAAATTACCTAGTTTATAGTATTTTGCTATAATGGACTGAGTAGATTAAGAAAGGCAGTTTAGGGCCGGCGCCGCGGCTCACTAGGCTAATCCTCCGCCTAGCGGCGCCGGCACACCGGGTTCTAGTCCCGGTCGGGGCGCCGGATTCTGTCCCGGTCGCCCCTCTTCCAGGCCAGCCCTCTGCTGTGGCCAAGGAGTGCAGCGGAGGATGGCCCAGGTGCTTGGGCCCTGCACCCCATGGGAGACCAGGAAAAGTACCTGGCTCCTGGCTCCTGCCATCGGATCAGCGCGGTGCGCCGGCCGCAGCGCACCGGCCGCGGCGGCCATTGGAGGGTGAACCAACGGCAAAGGAAGACCTTTCTCTCTGTCTCTCTCTCTCACTGTCCACTCTGCCTGTCAAAAAAAAAAAAAAAAAAAAAGAAAGGCAGTTTAGCAACAAAGAGAACTAGGGGCAGGCATTTGGTGCTGCTTAGGAAACCAACATCTGGGTTTGAACGCAATATTCTGTAAGTTAAAATCACGCTTTCAAAATCACAAGTCAATCCCCATTATTACAGATTCCATATTTGCAAATTCACCTACTTCCCAAAATGTATAACCCTGAAATCAAAAGTCAGAGTGCCAGGGGCCGACAAAGCAGGTAAAGCCACTGCCTGCAACACTGGCAACCCACGTGCGAGCCAGTTTGAATCCCAGCTACTCCACTTCCAGTTCAGCGCCTTACTTTGTGTTAAATTAAGTTATATGCAGGCTCGAGTTCTAGTGCTATAAGTCATGAGTACACTATTAACAGGTCAATATACAAGTATTTTAAAGGTCTTCAAACAGAAATCTAAAACAAGGTTATGTATTGATCAGTTGACCAAAATGCTGTGACTAGAGGTTCATAGTATTTCCTCTATTTCTCCTAGAAGCAATACTCTAATAAATGACTTTATGGAACATAATGACAGGTACCAGCATTGTGGCACACAGATGAAGCCACAACCCACAGTGCCAACATCCCACAGGAATGCCGATTCAAGTCTCGGCTGCTCCACTTCAAATCCAGCTCCCTGCTAATGTGCCTGATAAAGCAGCAGAAGCTGGCACAAGTCTTTGGGCCCCTGCACCCACATAGGAAGGAGACTGGGATGAAACTCCTGGCTCCTGGCTTTGGCCCGGCCCAGCCCCAGCCACTGAAACCATTTGGGGAGTAAACTAGCAGATAGAAGATCTCTTTATCTCTCTGACTCTCCTAAATCTTTCAAATAAATAAAATAAATCTTAAAAAATAAACAATGAACAATGAGATTCAATTATGCAAATAGGACATGTGTCAAAAACATTAGAATGGTGAGTTGCTGGAGATGGAAAATGCAGAAGGAGATAGGGATCCAATGAAAAACAAACACATGAATAAATAAGTGAAAAGAGTTTGGGGGCCGGTGCTGTGGCATAATGGATAAAGCCACCACCTGAAATACCAGCATTCCATATGAATGCCAGTTCCTGTCCTCGCTGCTCCACATCCGATCCAGCTCCCTACTAATGGATTGGGAAAAGCAGTGGAAGACGACCCAGGTGCTTGGGACCCTGCTCCCCTCAGGGAGGGACCTCGAAGAAGTTCCTGGTTTCCATCTGGCCCAGCCCTGGCCTTTGCGGCCATCTGGGGAGTGAACCAGTGAATGGAAGATATTTCTCTGTCTCTCCCTCTCTCTCTCCATAACTCTGATTTTCAAATAAATAAATAAATCTTAAAAAAAAAAAATGAGTGGCTGGCAGTCTGGTGCAGTGGGTTAAAGCACCAGCTTGCAGTGCCGGCATTCCACATGAGCACCAGTTCAAGTCCTGGCTGCTCTACTTCCAATCCAGCTCTGCTATGGCCTGGGAAAGCAGTAGAAGATGGCCCAAGTCCTTGGGCCCCTGTGCCTTCGTGGGAGACCTGGAAGAAGCTCCTGGCTCTTGGCTTTGGGTCAGCTCAGCTCTGGCCATTGCAGTCATTTGGGGAGTGAACCAGTGGATATAAGATCTCTCTCTTTGGCTCTACCTCTTTCTGTAACTCTGTTTCAAATAAATAAATCTTTAAAAAAATTTTTTTTAAATGTTAAAAATTTAAAAAAATGAAAAGAGCCTTGAACATACCAACAATTTCAAGGTGCCAGGAACAAAGGAGAATGATAATTCAGCTCTAAATCCAAGGCCCAAACTAAATAAAAAAGTGAAAATAGCCTAACATTCCAATAGGAAAGATAATTCAATCCAGATTGATCCACCACAAAGATGTGCTTACAGAGTTTTGAACATAAAAAATACACAAAAATATAAACTAACAAAATTGGGGGGCGGGGGGAGAAACCAGAGAAATGTCTTTAAAAAGATTAAGATACCAAACTCACTGCCTTGCAGACCTGCCTGCTTATAGTCAAGGGAAGGAAGAGGTCCCTCGGTCTGTGTTCTCAAGGCAAGAAAAAGAACAGGAAACTACCTCACATCAGCACAGTAATGCAGGAAAGAACATCACACAAAAACTCTGTAAAGAAAATGAAGGAAAGTCCAAGTGCAGTGTACAAAGAGGTCGGGAGAACACCCCATGGAGAATCTCAACACCAGCAGACGGAAGGGAATTTCAGACAGAGGCTGCTTCTTCAGTCTTTCAAAGAATTTAAGGAAGACACAGATTAAATGCATTTTAAGGATAAAGAAATGACAAGGAGGGAGATGAGATGGTAAGGTGTTTGGAAGAGAGAAGGAGTCTGAGAAAGAAATTCAGGGCTCTGCCCTCTAACCACAGGTATTCTTGGGACCTTCCTTATACCATTTAATGCATTTTCCCCGAAATTCAGTCATTTTCTGTTATTAACATTGCCACTGCTTTCTTTCTGTCTGCATTTTCTTGCTAGATATTTGCTAACATTTTATTCTGATCCTTGAATGATTCTTCTAAACATCTCATCTTTGGACCCAACCCCACTCATTTAATAAAGAGTCTCATTCACTTGTATATTGTAAAGTGAAAATACCACTTGCAGATCTCTGTGTGTGTGTGTGTGATATGTTATGTGTGTGTATACACCAAATACGTATATTTATTTATAACACAGAGCAAAAAGTCTGGATTACTATATACCAAAGGTTAAGAGTCAATCTCTGTGTGATCGGTATTTTATTTCCTTTTTGCCTACCTGCATCTTCTGTTTTCCAAAATAGGAATACAACTCTGTGTGTGTATATTACTATGTTACAAAGAAAACTAAAAAAGACACAATAAAAGAACTTGTCAATCACTTTTTTGGAAGGCAGTGAAAAAACAAACTCTTAATAATAGAAATATGAGAAAGGAATGTAAATTTCAAATTGTCTCTGGATCTCTTAACTAGAGGAATAAACTGGCAATTAAATTATTATGAGGAAAAAAAAAAGGATCAAAATACCTGAGGCACACTGTGTTTTCCATACTTCCAAAACTTATTCTGTGATAGAAGAGACTTAAATTTCTCCTCCAGAGAATCAAGTTCATTATCAGGTAAAAGGCAAAGTAATTTCTTCAGTGCCAGCAGGGAACAAGTTACAACCCGATAGAATTTAGCTTCTCTTTCTTCCTCTGGAACAGTTCTTGATGTGAAAAGAAATGAAGACAGACAAAGACTGAGAAAAGCCAAACTATATATATGGCACTTCTAAATTACATGTGTTATCATTAAGTATCTAACACAGTTGCTTTAATTTTCCTACTTGCTCTGTGCTAATTCCTCACAAGATACAAACACAGAATTTTAACTACTTATTTTACTTCTAATGCAAGGTGAAAGTAGATGACAAGCTGTGGCTTAAAAAAAAGTTAGCCAGTATACTACTCTCAGTAGCATGTACTAAGGCAATCCCACAGAACCAATATGCCTGGTACTACTTCACCTTACGGATTCTTAAAAGTCTGATTAAAACATAAGCATGAAAGTAAAATACTCTCCTATTTTTTCAGTGGAATTGTATGTAGTTCCTCAACTACTTTGAACCAAACTTTAAAGGTAAATGTAGGAAACATCTAAAACAACTCTTTCTGATAGAATCATTCTAACAGATTCTTGATAATCCAAGCTAAACAGCAAGGACAATCTGCAAGTAAAAGCACTCAATGCAGCACCAGGCACACAGCATTAAATTAAGTATTTTCATCTCTGTATTTAGAAACACTTCTTAAAAAAAAAAAAAGTCACACTGAAATTATCATCTGATTACCTGTAAGCATAGCAAATCTTTAACGTGTTACACAGAAACAACACAACTTACTGTGGGTCACTGAGTGTATCAGGTGTTTCCTTTAGGAGATGATCTTGCAGCACCTACACAAGGAGAAAAATACCAGAGCCTTGAGCTTTCACTGCACTGTCAATGGTGAATGGACAGGACACAGTTAAGTAAAATCCAATTAAAAATTAAATATATATATATTATGTATATATAAAATATGTAACATAATATATACAGGATCCCCAAGGGGCAGGTGTTTGGCCTAGCAGTTATAATACCTACATTCCCTATCAGAGTACCTGCTCTCTAGCACTGACTCTGTTCCCATTTCCACCTTTCTGTTAAAGCACAGCCTGGGAAACAGCAGGTGATGGCTCAAGTAGTTGGGTACCTGCCACCCGCATGGAACCACTGGAATGAGTTCCTAACTCTCAGTTTTAGCCTGGTTCAGTCACAATTGTTGCTGGTATTGGAGGATTGAGTCAACAGATGGAAATACTTTAGTGTGTATGTGTGTGTGTGTGTGTCTAATAGTCTCCATAAACCTCATATTAATGAACAGTAAAATTATATAGATTCAAATTTTACCTGTGTTACTTTTCCTATCAAGCTGCATGCTTTTGGGGTAAGAAGGAAAGAGTACTTCCCCACTCCTCCAGTATCTATCAAGAGAAATTTTTCTCCACATACTTTTGGCTACTTATTCCTCCTTCTCTTGCACAGAGCAGTGAAGTAGGAAAAAAAAATCTATAGTAAATCTGAGAGAAAAATTATACTGCTTCCCTCTTCCCTCTTTTTGAGAGCAGCATTGCCCACAATGAAGGACTACACTGTGCTCTGCTCTATGACAGTGGGTTAAGCCACTCTATGTGACACCAACAACACATATCAGAATGCCAGTTCCATTCCCAGCTGTCACATGTCCAACATAGATCCCTACTAATGTACAGCAGCAGATGGCCCAAGTGCTCCAGCCCCTGCCACCTAATGAGAGACCTGGATGGAGTGCCAGGCTCCTAGCTTCAGCCTGGCCCAAGCCTGATCATTGTAGCTATTTAGGGAGTGAACCAGTGGATGGAAAACCTCTTCCTGTTTCTCTGTGTTCCCCTCTCCTCCCTACCCCCGCCCCATCACTGTGTCTTTCAAATATACAAATTTAAAAAATAAAGAAAAAAGAAAGAAATGGAAGGGCTAGAACTTGAACCAGACACTCCAGTATGAGAAGCAGGTATCCCAAGCAGCATTTTTTTTTTTTTTTTTTTGACAGGCAGAGTGGACAGTGAGAGAGACAGACAGAGAGAAAGGTCCTCCCTTGCCGTTGGTTCACCCTCCAATGGCTGCCACGGCTGGCATGCTGTGGCCGGCGCACCGCGCCTATCCGATGGCAGGAGCCAGGTGCTTCTCCTGGTCTCCCATGGGGTGCAGGGCCCAAGCACCTGGGCCATCCTCCACTGTACTCCCTGGCCACAGAGAGCTGGCCTGGAAGAAGGGCAACCGGGACAGAATCCGGTGCCCCGACCGGGACTAGAACCCGGCGAGCCGGCGCCACAAGGTGGAGGATTAGCCTACTGAGCCGCGGCACCGGCCCCAAGCAGCATCTTAACCACTGTACCAAAGGCCTGCCCCGAGAAATCACTTTAACCACACCACACACAGTAAAATATCCTCACAGCCACCTAATGGAATACAAGTTAATTATCATTTTATATGTGAGGAAATGAAGGCACAGAACATCCCCCAAGGTCATACACCCATGGGAATGGTACCCAATGGTATATTCGTGGAAAATGTCTTATAGACAGTATGATATATTAGTTATAATGCAAACACTTTGATCTTCATTTGCCTAACTTCTAATAAATTGGTCTTCAACTTGAAAAAGTTAAAATCCAGGAGCCAGCGCTGTGGTGTAGCAGGTAAAGCCGCCACCTGCAGTGCCAGCATCCCATATGGGTGCCAGTTTGAGTCCCAGCTGCTCCACTTCCAATCCAGCTCTCTGCTAAGGCCTGGGAAAGCAGAAGATGGCCCAAGTCCTTGGGGCCCTGTGCCCTCGTGGAAGACTCGGAAGAAGCTCCTGGCTCCAGATAAGTACAGCTCTGGCCTTTGCGGCCATCTGGGGAGTGAACCAGCAGAGGGAAGACCTCTCTCTCTCTCTCTCTGCCTCTGTTTCTCTGTAACTTTGCCTTTCAAATAAATAAATAAATCATTACAAAAATGAATAAATACAAGAAAAAGATTCAATCAAAGTAGATATTTTGTTGAAAATGGTCAATTTTGTCAAACACTATGTAAAAAAGACAATCTTCTGTTGAAAATATTTTATTTACTCATTCTTCTACAATGGCAGCAGCAGGACTGTCACTGTATTATGCTTTACATTCTTTAAATACTTAAGAAAAAAAGACACAGAAACTTACATTTGTAATTTCATCTTTACAAAATGCTATGGCTTCAGGTTGCTTGGTTGGCGGGAAAGCAGCTTCAAATGCATCTTTTGCAGCAAACGCAGCTGGTGTATATGTATCACACTGAGCCATCAGCCAATAGCCCATTAAACTTTTTAAATAGGGAGCCAAGTGTTTCTTTACTTTAAGGATAAGTTTTTCAAAAGCTTGTTGCGTGGCTTCTCGAACCCGGCGGTCATGATCCTATTGAAAATACAAATGTGGTTTGAAAAAACTATAACCCATAAAAACAAATTCAAGCATATATAGGCATTCAATAAATGACACATTAACAAGAATTCGGTTATGTATTAAATTCATCTAAGTTTGAAGTGTCAAGAATTTGAGATTTTTTTCATTAGAAATAATTTTTTCTTTTCTCCCTTTCCTAATGAGCTCAGATTATTTTAATTATAGATTCAACTCATTTTCATTCTTCTAGAGCAAATAAAAATCCAAAGGAATAAAATAATTGTCAGAATTTATTACAACTGGAAGGCATCTGGATGATTCTCTAGTAATGAACTAATTTGTGAAAAAAAGACTCTCCTCTCACTCACTATAAGTCAAAAATCCAATCCGTAATAATAATGCTGACAACATTTCATAACCCTAACCAAAAATAAACCATTTAAACCCAACAGTTCTAGTGACTTCAACTGAAGAACATATAAAGGAAATTAACTAGTAAAGTCTTAATACTCACAAGTGAAATTTTGCAGAAAATTCTTGGCCAATATGGAAGCACTCCTTTTACTATTTCTGTGTCTCTCTCTGTACACATGGTTCCAAATTCCTGCATAGCCTAAAAGTATTAACATCATTAACATCCAGGATATTGGCTGTGGATTACATTTATGCTGATCTGGAAGCTTAGGGAATGTCATGTAACAAGAGAATGTATTATTTCTGTTTGTGTCATATGGGATTAATTTGAGGTGTTCTTTCACAGGCAACTATGAAAGAAATGGTTCCACTGTTTTAAGAAAAAAATAAAATGCATACAAACAAACAAACCCATTCAAAAGAATCAAAACCACATTCCCTAATGGAGAAAATGCAAAGTCCAGAGCAACGAACTAATTTATAACCCAGAAGATAAGTATCAAGTAAATTTATGCTTGTTTCAGAAAAAAAGTGCAAATGTAAAAAAAATTTATTAGTGATAAATTATTTATTTTCATATAGGATATGCTGATGTGACTTTTTAACAAAAAAATTTTAATAGTTTTTATGAAAAGAAAGCTTACTTTTAATTTTGTTGTGACATCTTTCTTAGACAGTTTCCGCAGCACCATTCGGAAATCAGAATCTACAAGACTGTCTATTTCTTCAGCTCCTTGAATAGCAGGAACATAGCCTAGGTCACTATGTGATGTTCCAAAACCAATAAATCCAGGAACCGTTCCCTGTTCTTTGGCAAGGAGTTCCGCAGCTCGGCCACTGTTTGAAGGCTGATAAGAAAGAGCAAAAAAGCCAGAGTCTAAGAAGAGTTCAAAATATAACTTTTTTTTTAAGATTTACTTATTTATTTGAAAGTCAGAGTTACACAGAGAGAGAAGAGGCAGAGAGAGAGAGAGAGAGAGAGAGAGAGAGAGGTCTTCCATCCATTGGTTCACTCCCCAACTGGCCGCAATGGCCGGAGCTGCGCTGATCCAAAGCCAGGAGCCAGGAGCCACTTCCCGGTCTCCCATGTGGATGCAGAGGCCCAAGGATTTGGGCCATCTTCTACTGCTTTCCCAGGCCATAGCAGAGAGCTGGATCGGAAGTGGAGCAACCGGGTCTTGAACCGATGCCCATATGGGATGCCTGCGCTTCAGGCCAGGGCATTAACCTGCTGCACCACAGCACTGACCCCCAAAATGTAACTTTTAATTCCTGGACAAGTCCCATGGTTCAAACAGTTATTTGACTACATTTTTTCTTCCTAACATAAGCTTTCATCTGTTGCAATGTTACTCAAAGATGAATGTTTCTGTTACCAAGAACCTGTCAATAATGATCCTAGAAATTATTTCCTGTTTTTTTTTCTTTTTTTTTAATATTATTCATTTGGGGCTAGCACTGTGGCACAGCTGGCATCTGGGGTGCCAGCATTCCACATGGGTGCCAGTTCGAGTCCTGGCTATTCTACTTCCTATCTAGCTCCTCACTAATGTGCCTGGGAAAGCAGCAGAGATTGGTCCAAGTGCTTGGGTCCCTGTACCCATGTGGGAGACCCAGATAAAGCTCCTGGCTTCAGCCTGGCCCAGCCCCGGCCACTGTGTCCATTTGGGGAGTAACCAGGGAACAGAAGATCTCTCTCTCACTAATCTCTCTGTAACTCTTTCAGATAAATAAATCTGAAGGGGGGGGGGAAGAAAGACACATATTTTAAAGTATATATTTATTTACTTGAAAGTCAGAATCACAGAAAATGAGGGAGAGACAGAAAGAGAGTGCTTTCTTCTGCTCATTTACTCCCCAGATGGCCCCAACGGCTGTGGCTGATACTTCCGAGTCTCCCAAGTGGGTGGCAGAGGTCCAAACACTTAGACCGTCTTCTACTGCTTTTCCCAGGCCATTAGCAGATAACTAATTCAGAAGTAAAGAGCTGGGACACGAACTGGAACTCAAAAGGGATGCTAGCATCATGGAAGCTTTACCCTATATGCCACAACACTGGCCCCTATGTGTTGGTTTTCTAAACATTAAAACAGTGTTTTTTAAATTGTGTATATAAGGGCTGGTGCTGTGGCACAGCAGGTTAAAGCCCAAGCCTGCAGCGCCAGCATCCCCATATGGGTGCCAGTTCAAGTCTTGGCTGCTCCACTTCCAACCTGGCTCCCTGCTAATGCATCTGAGAAAGCAGCAGAGAATGGACCGATTCAACCATGTGGGAGACCCGGAAGAAGCTCCTGGCTTTGGATTGGCTCAGGTCTGGTAGTTGCAGCCATTGGAGGAGTGAACCAGTGGATGGAAGACCTCTCTCATTCTCTCAGTCTCTACCTCTCTAATTGTCTTTCAAATAAATAAAATATTTTAAAATTAAATAAATAGTATATATAAATCCATTAGTGGCTCATAATTTAATGGGCCATGCTAGAATTTTAATGAAATGGAACATTCTTAAAATTGAACATATCAAATGTGGCTAAGATTTTCATAAATACTATTTTATGAAATTTTTATTTCCAATTTTCATATAAATGAATGCATATACACATAGCTATACCATACAGTGATGTAAAGTTAGCTCATTAATGGGACCCATGTTTTCTTTTTTTTTTTTTTTTTTGACAGGCAGAGTGGACAGTGAGAGAGAGAGACAGAGAGAAAGGTCTTCCTTTGCCGTTGGTTCACCCTCCAATGGCCGCCGCGGCCAGCGCGCTGAGGCCAGCGCACCGCGGCCGGCGCACCGCGCTGATCCGATGGCAGGAGCCAGGAGCCAGGTGCTTTTCCTGGTCTCCCATGGGGTGCAGGGCCCAAGCACCTGGGCCATCCTCCACTGCACTCCCTGGCCACAGCAGAGGGCTGGCCTGGAAGAGGGGCAACCGGGACAGACTCCGGCGCCCCGACCGGGACTAGAACCCGGTGTGCCGGCGCCGCTAGGTGGAGGATTAGCCTAGTGAGCCGCGGCGCCGGCAGGACCCATGTTTTCAATTCATCTATTCATTCAACAAATATTTATTAAGAAATCACCATGGGGCAGGTATAATGACAGCTGCTTATAAACTGGGAATTCCCTACTGGCAGATACACTCACTTCCATTTACACAAAGCCTAACCTAAACTCTGTGAGCTAAAATTATGGATATAAAAATCAATTTAAGATACAAATCTATTTATTTGTTTTGAATCACAATCAGTGTTTTGACTGATATACAATAATTTTCTCATACTAAAAGTTAAGAAGCTGTTACAAAGAAAAAACACACATGAACTGTTGAAAGAAATTCACTCATTGTCCTCTAAGTGGGCAATGCCTCAGTTCAACCACCAAGACATTAAAACTCATCCAAACTCATCTATTTCTTATCTCTCTACAAGAATACTTGTAAAGGATGATAAAAACATGTGATTCAAATTGCTCATATTCAGGAGTCGGGGTTATGGCCAGCGGGTTAAGCCACCACCTGCATTCCATCTGGGTGCTGGTTCTAGTCTTGGCTGCTCCAGCTCCCTGCTAACATGCCTGGGAAAGCAGCAGAAATCTTTTGGCCCCTGCACCCATGTGGGAGACCTAGATGGAGTTCCTGGCTCCTGGCTTCGATTTGGACCAGACCCAGCCTTTGCAGACATTTGAGAAGCAAACCATCAAATGGAAAATCTGTCTCTCCTCTCTGTAACAAGTAAATAAATAAATCATAAAACAAATAGACAAAAAACACCAGGGGCAGGTATTGAGGCATAGCAGGTAAAACAGCCACCTGCAACACTGATTTGAGTACCACCTGAACCACTTCTGCTCCAGCTCCCTGCTAATGGCCTGGGAAAGGCAGCAGAAGATTGCCTATGTGTTTTATGAAGATCCTGGCTCCAGCCTGTCCCACCCCTGGCCTTTGCAAGATCTCTCTCTCTCTCTTACTTTGTCTCACCCTCTCTGTAGTTCTGACTTCCAAATAAATAAATAAATATTAAAATACACACATACACAACAAACAAATACCCAGCAAAAGCAAAATTGCGTTTGGGAAATTTATTTGACAAGGAATATTCTGGCCTACTTTCTAAAGGGAACCAAGTGAACAGAAATAAAAAAGACGTCATCAATTACTTTTTTAAAAAAAAAAGATTTATTTATTTGAAAAGCAGAGGTACAGAGAGGCAGAGAGAGGCAGAGAGAGGCAGAGAGAGAGAGAAAGAGAGGTCTTCCATCCACTGGTTCACTCCCCAGATGGCTGCAACGGCTGGAGCTGAGCTAATCCAAAGCCAGGAGCCAGAATCCTCCTCGGGGTCTCCCACACGGGTGGAAGGGCCCAAGTACTTGGACCCTCTTCCACTGCTTTCCTAGGCCACAACAGAAAGCTGGATGGGAAGAGGAGTAGTCGGGACTTGAACTAGCGCCCATATGGGATTCCAGCGCTGCAGGCAGAGGCTTAGCCAACTACGCCACAGTGCTAGCCCCCATCCTTCACTTTCAATGCCTGACAAAAACCCTACTTGTACTTCAGAACACTCATGTTTGGGACACCTTATTCCTTCATGTCCAAATCACCATCCTTTCCCATTCATGTTCTTTTTGCTCATATGTTTATCACTATTCTTTAAATAATTACAATATTTCCTTATATATTTGTATCATCAGACTAATAGTTCAAGGCTGGCAGACATCCATCTATCATCTCTGAACACATGGCATCCAGTGATCAGTCGTTTGTTGACTGAATGTCACTCTGAAGATCCTACTTTGTAACTTCCTAGCTACATGAGCTTAGGCAAGTTAATTTCTCTTAATCTTAGTTCTATCATCTTTAAAATGAGACAAAAGTAACTAGCTCATTTCTTGGACTATTGCATATATTGAATCTCAGGGATTTTTTTTAAATATTTATTTATTTGAAAGGCAGAGTGACAGAGAGAGAAGGAGAGACACAGAGAAATCTTGTACCTGCTGGTTCACTCCCCAATGGCCCCGAGAGCTGGGCCTGGTTCAGGCCAAAGCCAAGAGTCTGGAGTGCCATTCAGATCTCCCCACATGGGTGGCAGGGATCCAGGATCTTCTGCTACTTCTCCCAGGCACATTAGTGGAGAGCTGGATCTGAAATGGAGGAGCTGAGACCTGTACCTGGCATTCATACAGGATGCAGGCAGCACAGGCAGAAGCCTAAATGTGCCACATTACCAGTACTTAAACATAACTTTTAAAACCATCATGGTAATTGATTCCGGCAGGAATCATCAAGAGTGCTGAAGCCAACAGGTAAAAGTTTGTGGGAGAACAGGACATTCACAGTCTCAAGCTACCACTCCACGTACTGTTTATTAGTCAATGGAAAAAGATGACTTTAGGGGCTGGCACTGTAGCACAGCAGGTTAAACCTCTGCCTGAGGTTCAGGCATCCTATATGGCACAGTTCAAGCCCTGGCTGCTCCACTTCTGATCCAGCTCCTCACTGATGTGCCTACGAAAGCAGTGGAAGACAGCCCAAATGCTTAGGCCCTTGTACCCCCGTGGAAGACCCAGAAGAAGCTCCTGGCTCCTGATTCAGAGCTCCCAGCTCTGGCCATTGTGGCCACTTGGGGAGTGAACCAGAGGATGGAAGACCTCTCCATTTGTAACTGACTCTCAAATAAATATATCTTTTTTAAAAAATAACTTTATAATGTACACCAGCTTAACCAAGTAATTAAAGAAATAGCAATGGGGCCGGCACTGTGGCGCAGTGAGTAAAGCCGCTGCCTGCAGTGCTGGCATCCCACATGGGCACCGGCTCAAGTCCCGGCTGCTCCACTTTCAATCCAGCTCTCTGCTATGGCCTGGGAAAGCAGCAGAAGATGGCCCAAGTCCTTGGGCCCCTGCACCCACATGGAGACCCGGAAGAAGCTCCTGGCTCCTGGCTCCTGGCCTCGAATCAGCACAACTCCGGCCATTGCAGTCATCTGGAGAGTGAACCAATGAATGGAAGACCTCTCTCTCTCTCTCTCTCTCTGACTCTGCCTCTCTGTAACTCTGCCTTTCAAATAAATAAATAAATCCTTAAAAAAAAAAAAAAAGGAAATAGCACCTTTAATAGGGCAGAGATTCCATATGTCCCTTATGTGATGCACTAGGAAAGAATCACCATCTAAAAAGAAAAAACCTTTACCCTGGATCTAATAATAAGAAAAAAAATTAGATAAAACAAATTTAGGCAAAATAAATGGCCCCGACACTTCCAAATTATGATGTCATAAAATATGCCCACCTCAAAAAACAAACAAACAAACAAAAAAAAAAAACACAAAAAAGGACCAGAAAATTGGATTAAAGGGACCTAAGTGATATCTAAATGAGTGATTGATCCTTAATTGAATCCCAGATGGTTTCAAAATTGTATATCAAAAATAGTCAAGGAGCCAGCCTGCATCCCATTTGGGTGCTGGTTGGAGTCCTGGCTGCTCCACTTCCGATCCAGCTCCCAGCTGCACAGGAAAGCAGTGGATATGGCCAAGTGCTTGCACCCCTACACCCATATAGGAATTCTGGAAGAAGCTCGTGGCTCCTTGCTTTCAGATATGCCCAGGTCCATCAGGTGCAGCCATCTGGGGAGTGAACCAACTGATAGAACACCTCTCTCTCTGTCTCTCCTTCTCTCCTGTCTGTAACTAAGCCCCTCAAATAAACAAATAAATCTTAAAAAAAGAAACACACACAAAAAAAAAGGGTTATAGAGAATACTATTTAGACAACGTAAGAAATGCCAATACAAGATGGTATATTATACACCAAAATTACAGTTTCCGCATGTTATAATTGCTGATGATTATGTAGAAGAAAAGAACTACTTTTAGATGTTATACATTGGGGCTGGTGCTGTGGCACAGTGAGTAAAGCTACCGCCTGCAGGGCCAGCAACCCATATGGGCGCCACTTCGAGTCCCGGAGGCTCCTCTTCCAATCCAGGTCTCTGCTATGGCCTGGGAAAGCAGCGGAAGATGGCCCAAGTCCTTGGGCCCCTGCATCCACATGGGAGACCTGAAGGAAGCTCCTGGCTCCTGGCTTCGGATCGGTGCAGCTCTGGCCATTGTGGCCAACTGGTGAGTAAACCAGCGAATGGAAGACCTCACTCTTCGTCTCTCTCTCTCTCTCTCTGCCTCTCCTTCTCTCTCTGTGTAACTCTGCCTTTCAAATAAATAAATCTTTAAAAAAAAAAAAAAGATGTTATACAATAAAGTATTTAAGAATTATGGGGCCAGCGCCATGGCACAGTGGGTTAATGTCCTGGCCTAAAGTACCACATCCCATATGGGCGCCAGTTCGAGACCGGCTGCTCCACTTCCATTCCAACTCTGATATGGCCTGGGAAGGCAGTAGAAGATGGCCCAAGTTCCTGGGCCCCTCACCCGCATGGGAAACCTGGAGGAGGCTCCTGGCTCCTGGCTTCGGATCAGCCCAGCTCCAGCCATTGCGGCCAACTGGGGAGTGGGCCATCAGACGGAAGAGCTCTCTCTCTCTGTGTAACTCTCCTTTCAAATAAATAAATAAATCAAAAAAAAAAAAAAGAAAGAAAGAAAGAAAGAAAGAAACAAATACAAGTCTCACTTAAAAAAAAAGAAAGTCTGGGGCCCGAGCTCTGCTGTAATAGGCTAAGCCTCCGCCTGCAGTGCCAACATTCCATGTGGGCACAGTTCATATCATGGTTGCTCCTCTTCCGATCCAGCTCTCTACCTATGGCCTGGGAATGTGGTGGAAGATGATCCATGTGCTTGGGACCTTGTACCCACATGGGAGACCCAAAAGAAGCTCCTGGCTCCTGGCTTCAGATCAGCACAGCTCCAGCTATTGCAGCCATTTTGGGGAGTGAAAGAGCAGACAGAAGACCTTGCTCTCTGTCAATCCCTCTCTTTGTAGCTGACCTCTCAAAAAAATAAATAAAAATATAAAGAAAAAAGAATCTAAAATCTGAATTGCACAATTACCTTATATATTTCAGGAAAGTACAATTAAGAAAGAGAATAAATATGGGGGGTGGCACTGTAGCAAAGCAAGTTAAGCCACAGCCTGCAACACTGGAATACCCTATGAGCACCAGTTAGTCTAGACTTTCCATTTCCAATCCATTATTACCCTTGGTAATATACCTGGGAAAGAAGCAAAAGATAGCCCAAACACATGTTGGAGATCTGGATGGAGTTCCAGGCACTGGCTTTGGCCTGGATAACACCAGCCATTGCAGCCATTTGGGGAGTGTATCAACTGATGGAAGATGATCTTTCTCTCTCTCTCTCTCTGTCTTTCAAGTAAATAACTTAATCTTTAATAATAAAAATAGATATGACCAAATATTAACAATTCATGAATCTAGGTATAAGTAAAGAATATATGGACTGTAATCAGCCCTTGTCCTGACTGTCGAGGAACAACTTACTATTTTATTCCTTTTAGTATTGTTTTTGTCCTACTTAATACCATTGGTTGAACTCTTTAATTAACACACAATTATTCTTAGTTGTTTAAATTTAACTGAAAAGTGATCTCTGTTAAATATAAGAGTGGGAATAAGAGAGGGAGGAGATGTACAGTTTGGCACTTGCTCACTCAGACTTACCCCTAATGGTAGAGCTAGAAACGTGCCAGGGGATTCCAAATCAATCTCATCATGGTGGCATGCACCAATGCCATCTTACTAGTCAAAGCAATCAATTTAAGTTCATAATTGATCATAAGGATAGGATTAAGTGTCAAAGGGATCACATAAACAAGAATAGTGTCTGCTAATAATAACTGATAGAATTAAAAAGGAGAACGATCCAACATGGGAAGCAGGATACACAGCAGACTCATAGAATGGCAGATGTCCTAAACAGTACTCTGGCCTCAGAATCAGCCCTTAAGGCCTTCAGATCCGGCTAAAAAGCCCATAAGAGTATTTTAGGCATGGAAAGCCAAGACATTCTGGCAAAAAAAATGACCTACGTGAAAGATCTCTGCGAGTGAGATCCCAGCAGAAAGAACGGCCATCAAAGAAGGAGGTACCTTTCTCTGAAGGGAGGAGAGAACTTCCACTTTGACTATGACCTTGTCTAAATAAGGCTGGAGTTTGTGAACTCAAAAGGCTTCCATAGCCTTGGCAGCTCATGACAAGAGCCTTGGGTGATTACTGACATCATAAATAAGAGTGTCGATTGTTAAATCAACAACAGGAGTCACTGTGCACTTACTCCCCATGTAGGATCTCTGTCTTTAATGTGCTGTACTATGCAAATTAATAGTAAAACTAGTACTCAAACAGTACTTTATACGTTGTATGTCTGTGTGGGTGAAATCTTTACTTAGCAAATACTAAGTAGATCTTCTGTATATAATTAAAAATGAATCTTGATGAAGAATGGGATGGGAGAGGGAATTTGAGATGGGATGATTGCAGGTGGGAGGGAGGTTATGGGGGGAAAAGCCATTATAATCCAAAAGTTATACTTTTGAAATTTATATTTATTAAAGTTTTTTAAAAAAAGAAAATATGGATTGGGGCCAGGGTTGCTAGCAGTAAGCAAAGTGCTTAGCACAATACCTAACAAGGTAAGTTACTGTAATTTTTGATATTATGTTAAACATTTCAAGTGACAGATCTAAGAAAATATGGCAATGAAATCACTACAATTAACTGAATCGAAAACAGGAGAGAAAGCATGCTAATACTATTGGACTGTGCTATAACAAACCAAATATCATTATTTTATATATAGATATATGTATAAAATTATAACATCCATAATCATATGGGTTTACACGAATCTACTTGGGTGGGAGGGTCTGGTGTTCTGGTGTAGCAGGTTAAGCTACCACCTGCAGCACCATATGGGCACTGGTTCCAGTCCCAGCTGCTCACTTCTGATCCAGCTCCCCGCTAACATACCTGGAAAAGTGGCAGAGGATGGCCCAGATTGCCAGGCCCATGGACACATGTAGGAGATCTGCAAGAAGCTCCTGGCTTCTGGCTTTGGCCTGGCCCAGCCCCAGCCATCTGGACATTTAGGGAGTGAACCAGTCAATGCAAGACCTCTCTCTGTCTCTCCCTCTCTCTTTCTGTAACTCTGCCTTTCAAATAAATAATCTTTAAAAAAAAAAAAAAAAAAAAAACTTGAGAGCCTTCTTTAAACAACTACCTATGAACTTCTACTATATGCCAGTCCCTGTTTTAGGCTCCAACATGACAGCCCCAAATAGAAACATCTGCCTTCAAAATACATCTCCTTGTGAAACAAGATGGTAAGTTACCCAGTACGTTTAAAGTCCCATGCCACGTAATAAAATAAAGAAAAGAGAACACGGATCTTGAGAGAGCTACGATTTAAAATCGGGAGATCACAGGAGACCTCACTGGGTTGCATGGAGCAAAATTTGGAGCCACGTAACAGAAGAGCATTGGGAGCCCGCCAGGCAAGGTCAAGAGTGAGCTGGGAAGAGGGAGTGGAAGATGGGGTCTGACACGGAAAGCGGCGACAGGTTGACCAACATAAACCCCGTATTCCCTGGCAAGAACTTTGGCCTTGACCCCGAGCGGTGCGGGGAAGCCACATGCAGGAGGACCATGATGGGAAGTGCCCAGAACACCAAGCTCATTTTATCCTCCTCCCACCCAAGTCCCCTAGCTCCCAGCACCGTCTCCCACCGCGACCTCGGCCAGGCAGCCATCCGACTGAAGCTACCACTGAAGCTTCTCCTAAAGACAACTGTTAGGTGGGTGATCGGGTGGGGACAGCTGTGGCACGGAACACCTTCTTCTCTCGAGCAATTCCTCAAATGCGCTCAGGAGTAACCCACCCCGCTTCGGACGCACACACAACAGACAGGTCACAGTCCACACGCAAACACACGCTTCCCCACAACTGCGCTCCCAACACCCTCCCGCTGAGGCTGTCAGGCAAGGCGTCGTCTGTTAGCCAGGCCACCCTGCACTCACCCTCAGGTTCCCCTTCGTTCGCTGCTTGTTCTTCCCGCCCATGGTCCCGGTAGAAGCCGCACTCCCAGCCCGCAGCTCCTGGGTTGACACAGCCGGGCCACAACTTCCGGCCGCTCGCGCCGGAAGAGCGCTCAGTGCAACAACTTCCCCCCTCCGGCCCTCCACTTCCGCCACCTGCCCCGCCCCCTTTGCAGCCCCATTTCCTCTTCCGCCTGCCGCTGCCCTTGAGGTCAACCGAGATGTCACAGTTTAAGCCGCGCCTGTAAGTCTAGTAGGAGGCCAGCTTTGTATCTATGGCGTCAAATCAGTCAGTGCTCTCTTGAGCAAAACTGGCAATGGCGGTAAAGAAACAGTTTAAGTCAAGGATGATAGAATGAATACATAACCGTAAGCCTTTGGGAAGGTAGAATGTCGAACCTTAAAAGTGATGCGGTCATCAACTAGGCATTCCGCTTCGGAACTGGAGAGTAAAATTAAGCATTTTAATAAGGTGGTTCTTGTCAAAATTTGAGTGCTGTTTTAGGAAATACTCTTCCTAAATTCCCCCGCGCTTTTGACATACCAAAATTTTATGTGCGAGGTGGTCTTGAGACATGTGGCACTTGAAGGGTTGTGTCACATTTATATCCAGGCCAGATCTCTCTTATGTGATCCACAGACATGCATACCCTTTTCATCAGAAGGCTTGGAATTTGAACATCTTGGCACCCAGATCCACATTCAATAATGGAATGTATTTTACCCCCAAATTTAGTTCTCTTCCATTGTCTGGGCGAAATGCACCACTGTAAATCTTAAGTGCACAAGCCACTCTCCTGAGAGTGGTCCTCTCTCATACCCTCTGTCTCCCTCTTACCCTCGTCCCGTCATACACTCTGTCCGATAAACTCTCAAACCCTAACAAGTTTGCCTCCCAAATACCTGTCACATTGATCCCTCTTCATCTCCATCATCACTACCAAAGATAAGGATGCCTTGGTAGTAGCCTCTTTACTGGTTTGCAAACATGCATTCTCACTTCAGCCAGGGTGCACACTGTTTAATAAAACTGGCCACAAGATCCTGCAATCACAGGGTCCCATCTCATGCCAAGGGTGAGCCACCGTAGCTTTGCTTAATCTCTTAACAATGCCTCAGACTTTCCAGCTTCAGGGTCTTCAATCAGATGTTCTTTCGGTGAAAGGTTTTTTGCCCATTTCTCCCACCTCAAAATTCTTCAGTCTTCCTGAGCTCAACTTGGTTAGGTTTTATTGTACACACTCTCATGGATGTCTCTACTTAGCAAAAGTGGAGGAGCCAGCATTATGGTATAGCAGGTTAAGCTGCTGCCTACTGACCCAGCTCCCTGCTCATGGCCTGGGAAGGATGCAGAGGATGCTTGGAGTCCTGACACACATGTGGGAGACTTGGGTGCAGTACTAGGCTCCTGACTTTGGCCTGGACCAGCTCTGGCCATTGCAACAATTTGGAGAGTGAACCAGTGGCTGGAAGATGGCTGTCTTTTCTTCTGTCATTGTGCCTTTCAAATAAATAAATCTTCAAGACAGTAATTAGATATTAACTAAGTATCTAGTATTTACTATGTCCCATTAATATAACAGTATTTGGCCAACAATAGCATTAGAAAATATAATGGTGGTGCCAGTGTTGTGCTGTAGTGGGTAAAGCTGCTGTCTGCAATACCAGCATTCCCTATGGACATTGGCTGGAGTTCTGGCTGCTCCACTTCTGATATAGCAGCAGTACACGGCCCAAGTGTTTGGGCCCCTGCCACCTATGTGGGAGACCTAAATGAAGCTCCTGGCTTGGTCCTGGACTAGTGCTGGCAATTGCAGCCGTCTGGGAAGTGAACCAGCAGATGGAAAAATCTCTCACGGTAACTCTTTCAAAAGAAATAAATAAATCTTTAGATGCTATTTCTAGTTCCAACGAAATATATATCACTAAGAGTGTCATAAAATCTATAGTTCATCTAGGAAAACAACCTATAACATTTACTGAGGGGCATAAAAGATAATAGATAGCTCTTATTTCTAGACAGAAAAATCAAATAATGGAAAAATGGCAAGAGATTACATATGATATTGGTTCAGAAGACAGTTTCTGGTTACTAGTGATAAATTTGGACATGTTATGTAACTACTCTGATGCCTGTCAAAGGATTGTGGTAAAGGCAACTGAGGAGTTCTTCAGAGGGATTTTAGTACAGACATGGTAAGCATTTAATACATTAGCTATCAGTACTATGTTGATTCTAATAAAAATACTGATAATTTTAATGTAAGCTATAATCTGCTTTTTATCTCTTTCTTTTTTTTACTTTATTTGAAAGGCAGAGAGAGAGATCTTCCACCTCATGGTTCACTCTCTAAATGTGCCCAACAGCCAACAGCCAGGACTAGGCCAAGATGGAGCCAGGAGCCTGAAACTTAGTCCAGGTTTCCCACATGAATGGTGGGGACTCAAGTACTTGAGCCATCATCTGCTGCCTCCCAGTGTCTTCCCAATTAACAGGAAACTGAATTGGAAGTGACGCCAGAACTCAAACCCAGGTACTCTGAAATACAAACAACCTAGTGTCTTAACTGTCGCACCAAAGGCTCATCCTTACACAACAGCCTCCATGGACTTTGAAAACAAGATTTAAAGTTGGGAAGAGGACTAGTATTGTGGCACAGCAGGTTAAGCCACTGCTTGTGATTCTGGCATGCCATATCAGAGTCCTGGCAACACTGCTTCCAATTCAGTTTCCTGTTAATGTGCCTGGGAAGGCAGCAGAAGATGACCCAAATACTTGGGGCCCTGCCACTCATGTGGGAGACTGGATGGAGGTCCTGGTACTTGGCTTCAGCCTGGCCCAGACCTGGATGTTTTAGTCATTTGGAGAGTGAACCAGCAAATGGAAGATCAATTTGTCTCTCTCTCTTTTCTCTCTCTCTCTCTCTCTCTCTCTCTCTCTCTGTGTGTGTGTCTCTCTGTCTCTGTTTCTCCCTCTCTCTGTGACATTCTGGTTTTCAAATAAATAAGTACATGTTTCTAAAAAATATTTTCCAGAAGAATAAAATAAGAGACCAAATAGTAAATTTTTGGCAAATAATACTAAAATGAATCTTTTCAATCAAATGGTAAGATTTTGAAGTCATAAAACAATAAACCAGTGTTGCTGTTGATTTCTCAACAATGTTGCAGTGGATTTGTTTCTGAGAGGAGCAGCATGGTGGGGGCAAGAAGCGCGGAGTCACCACACAGACCCCGGAGTCACCACACAGACCCCGGGAGTCGGGTGAAAGTAGGCTTGAGGCGAGCAGCCCGCAGACTCATTTATTACAGTTGGAACCACATCTTATATAGTCAAGACCAACCAATCTGGTCAAGGGGCGGTCTATGCCCCAACCAATCACAGCCTGTTGCCAGGCAGGCTCCGTTGCCAGGTGGGTTTCAAAGCCATTCCTGAGTAACTGACACTCGCTTGCCAGTGGCCACCTTGGCATGGCCTTCTCATTCCACCATAAACCAGTTCTAAAAATAAAAGACCTAATTGAAGATAACTATTAAATTTAAATTTTTTAAAGATTTATTTATTTACTTGAAAGTCAGAGTTACACAGAGAGAGAGGAAAGGCAGAGAGAGAAGTCTTCCATCTGCTGGTTCACTCTCCAATTGGCTGCAATGGCCAGAGCTGCACTGATCCGAAGCCAGGTTAAGCTACAGTGGGCAGGCTGGCATCCCATATGAGTACCAATTTGAGTCCTGGCTGCTCCACTTGAGATCCAGCAAAAAGAACAAAGCAGGAAGCATTATACTACCTGACTTCAAAATACACTACAAGGATATAGGAATCAAAACAGCATGGTATTGGCATAAAAACAGACATTTAGACCAATAGAACAGAACAGAGTCTAGAAGTAAACCCTGCATTTACAGCCAGCTGGTTTTCAACAAATGTACTATGAACACAAATTAGGGAAAGGACATTTTCTTCAATCAATGATGCTGGGAACATTGGATATCCACATGTAGAAGAAACTGTCGCTCCCCCTCTTCGTGGAGGAACGACACAGGACCCTGCGCTGTTCTTTTGTCTGCTCGGCCCTTCCCGGGTTTGCTGCTGGTTCTTCCCGGGTTGGCTACCATCCCTTCCACCTCCGTGGAAGGGCGGTTCCCCCTAGCCACTTTCCCCACTTCCACGGGGGAGCGGCACACCGCCGGCCGGCTCTCTCGGGGGCTGCACAGGTGTTCCTTCAGATAGATGTTCCCCTTAGATGTTCCTTGGTGCATGTTGTCTCTCTCCTCCTTTATAGTCCTCTTCCACCAATCCCAACTCTGCTACCCACATGCTGAGTACGCTGCTCTCCTCCAATCAGGAGCAGGTCCTACAGTTTATTGGTTGAACTGGAGGCAGCTGTATAGAAGCTGTTTCCTCCTCTCCCAGCGCTGTATTGTGGGAGAGCAGATGCATAGAATAAGTCTTAATTCCAGTAACTTAGTCTAGTCCGAGTTGCTCCCAGTTGCTCCCCACAGAAACAGACTCCTATCTCTCATTCTCACCATATACAAAAATCAGTTTGAAACAGACCAAACATGGGTGGATATTTTGTGTAGTGGGTTAAGCCCATGCTTGAGGTAACCTTGTCCCATATCAGAATGTCAGATTGAGTTTTGGCTACTCCACTTCCAATCCAGCTTCCTGCTAATACGTCTTAGCAACAGCAGATGATGGCTCAAATACTTGAGTTCCTGCCACCCACTTGGGAAACTTGGATGGGCTCTTGACTTCATCCTATCTCAATCCTGGCTGTTGTGAGCATTTGGGGAGTAAACCAACAGATGGATGATCTCTTTCTCTCTCTCTCTCTCTTTCAGGTAAATAAATTTTTAAAAAATTTATGGACTCTAGGGACAGACATTCTGGCATAGAACTCTGATATGTGTTAAACAGGTGGGTTAAAATGCCACCTCTGATGCTGGCATCCCATATCAGAGTGCTAGTTCAAGTCCATTCTACTCCACTTCCATCCGGCTTCCTACCAATATACCTGGGAAGCAGTGGATGATGGCTCAAGTCTTTTGTGTTTCTGCCAACCATGAGGGACACCCCAATGGCATTGCCGTTTGGGGCGTGAATCAGTAGATGGATGATCTCTGTGTCACTCTGCCTTTCAAATAAAAACATCTTAGGGCCCACACTGTAGCACAGTGGGTTAGGCCACTGCTTGGGATGCTGGAGTCCCTTATCAGAGTGCCAGTCCAAGTTACAAACCAACTTATTGCTAATTCACCTGAGTAGGCAGTGGATGATAGCCCAAATGCTTGGGCCCCTGCCTATCTGGGAGAATAAGATGAAGTTGCAGTCATTTTGGGAGTGAACCAGCACCTGGAAGAATATTGGCACTCACTCCCCCCACACCTCAAGCTCTATCTTGCCAAAAAATAAAGATCTTTAAAAATAAGCTCTTTTAAAAAATAGCCCAAAGAATTAAATATCACATCTAAAACTAAAATAACTGGAAGTAAACACAGAGGTATTAGGGCGGGCAAAAATTTTGGATAAAACCACCAAACACAAAACAAAAGCAATAATAGACATGAGATTTTATCAAATTAGTAAGTTTTTATATAGCAAATGGAACAGTCAATGGAATTGTAGGAATGTAAATTCAGCCATTGCAGGAAAACAGTGTGAAGATTTCAAAAACAAAATAAAGGGGCAGGGGTTTGGTCCAACAGTGAAGACACCAGTTTATGTGCCCACACCTATCCCAAGTGGTGATGTTGTGCAAATACTTGAGTTTCTGCTACCAATGTGGGGGATCTTGATTGAATTCTCAGTTTCTGTCTATCATAGTCCTGGTATTTCAAGCATTTGAGGAGTGAATCACAGGATGAGAGCTCTTTCTCTCTCTGTCAAGTTATTTAAGTAATTAAAGAACATTGAAATAAGGCCAGCGCAGTGGCTCAATAGGCTAATCCTCCACCCGCCGGCACCCAGGTTCCAGTCCCGGTCGGGGTGCCGGATTCTGCCCTGGTTGCTCCTCTTCCAGTCCAGCTCTCTGCTGTGGCCCGGGAGTACACTGGAGGATGGCCCAAGTGCTTGGGCCCTGCACCCCATGGGAGACCAGGAGAAGCACCTGGCTCCTGCCATCGGATCAGCGTGGTGTGCTGGCCTCAGCGCACTAGCCGCAGCAGCCACTGGGGGGTGAACCAACGGAAAAAGGAAGACCTTCCTCTCTCTCTCTCTCACTGTCCACTCTGCCTGTTCCCCTCCCCCCAAAAAAAAATTGAAATAAAAAAACATTTAATGAGACAGAAATGTTTACGATCTATTGTTTCCTGAAAGAAGGTAGACACTAAGTAGAAATTACAGTATGGTTTAAAATTGAAAAGCCCATATTTGCAAAAATAAGATACCAGAAAATGCAAAATTAAAATTCAGTCCAGTTTTGTCTTGTGCACAGGTTAAGGCTCATTATTTATTTTAAAGGTAGAATCAGAGAAAGCTCATTCTGTTATCCCCTGGTTCACTCCTTAAATGCTACAACAACCAGGGCTAGGCCAGGCCTGAGGCTGAGAGCCAGAAGTCAGTTCAAGTCTCCCAGGTAGGCAATAGGAGCCCAGCTACTTGAGCCATGACTTACTGCCTCCCAGGGTGAGCATTAGCAGGAAGCAGAAATCAGGAGTAGTGAACCCAAGCACTCCAAATGGGATGCTGGCCTCCCAAATGGCATTTTATCTGCTTGCTAAATATCCACCTCAAGGATTAATTCGCTATTTCTATATTTTCTATATTAATTGTTTTTCTAATAAAAGTGAATGACGCATATATAAAATGGGGGAAGACAAGAGGCAAAGGAGTACAGGCTTACAAAATCGGAAATGCTGCTGAAAAGAAAAAAATTCTTTTGGTAAACCCCTGGTTAAAATCGTGGGGGAAACCGTGAATCTCCACACCAAGGAACACCTTTTCTTTAATTCTCCCGCTGGAATCCCAAAGAATATTGAGCATTGCCTCTTTTTCGGAAAAATAAGCTTTAAAAGTTCATTTCAGTTACACAGCTGCATTCCCCCCAACCCCGAACTGCGAGTCTACACCTAAGGACTCAGGTAGGAGTTCCAGGCAAGTGCCAAGCCAGGAAATGCAGAGTTCGTTGCTGTGGCGACGGGACACAACCTACCCAGAGGCCCCGGCTGACAATGCCAGGCACGCCACCGACTACTGCTTCCGGGGCACGCCGGCCCTGACAGGCGCATGCGTGAAGCCTCGTGGTCGTCTCCGCGCTTATAGCTGGGTACCGTTTGCGAGTGCGGTGGGGCCACAGAGGAAACCCTCCAGTCAGTCACGGCCCCAGCACGGTTGTGGGAAGCCGGCGCCTGTCTTCCCTCGCAGCGAGCGGCCTTGGACACTGCGCCGGTAGAGCAAAGGACCGTAAGATCCACCTCCCTCTTCCTACCCACTGGCGTCAGATCAAGACTGCTGCAGCGCAGAGCTCGCCGTAGCCTTTGCAGCAGTTGTGTGGACTCAGTTTGTTCTAAGCACGTGTAATGACCGCTGGACAGGGGAGGGGCTGTCTGAACTGCCACTGACTCTTGGTTGCCCTGAGACGTTTCTGGAATTTCACCAGCGATTTAGTTAGGTTTCCTTGGTATAGATCCTTCTTGGGAGAAGAAAAAATCTGTGTAACAGAGTATTTGTGTAATTATCAGGTCTGCACAGCAGCATATACAGTGTTTTTTAAACGCAGTTTATCAAATTAATGTGCAAATGATAAGACTGGCTTTCACTGTGTTATTTACAGTTCAGTTGATTTGGATCTGGGGTCAATTTTAATATTTTTGGCTTTTTAACACTTACAATCTGTTGTTTGTATAGCAATTTTTTTTGACAGGCAGAGTTAGAGAGAATGACAGAGAGAAAGGTTCTCCTTCCGTTGGTTCACCCCCCAAATGGCCACTCCCGCCAGCGCTGTGCCAATCCGAAGCCAGGAGCTAGGTGCTTCTTCGCGCGCCACAGCAGAGAGCTGGACTGGAAGAGGAGCAACCGGGACAGAATCTGGTGCCCCAACCGGGACTAGAACCCGGGGTGCCGGCGCCACAGGCGGAGGATTAGCCTAGTGAGCCGCGGCACTGGCCATAGCAATTATTTTTACAAATAAAAATTGACATGTAATTAGGGTTACCTGTCCACACTATGTTTCTTTAGAACATAGGCAAAATTTGAGTTATGACTTTTTTTTCCCAAGAATAACGATTATTTCCTTACAGATGATTCCAGCTCAAGAGATTCATGAGTAAAAGATTAATACATTGACATCCCTGTGGAACCAATACACATGCAGTCATACTGCACAAACTTTAAAGTTTATATATCAAGTATACAATCTTTGGTAGAAGTCTAAGAAAGTTATATTGCTAGTATTCAACATGTAACTACAGTTGGTTTTATTGTGTCTCTTACATTATACAACATACTCAGGACCATCCAACTTGCTGTTTATTTTCAAAAGAATAATAATCATGAAGTTGGAATATCTGTATCTTGAAATAGGCACTGTGCTTTAAATATAATTCTGATTCTCATTTAACCACCTTTATATATAAGATCTTTCTAAATTAGATAGGTCTATTTTATTCTTTCTGACTCTACATAGTAGAACAATCTAACTGATCAGATTCCTTCCCAGCTGCTCACCTCCTCATTGCCCTGGAAATGCCACTTCTTCCTGTGATGCCACCATACATCCAGATAAGACTAGCTGTGCACCTGTGGTGTCTGACGACTCTGGCCATGACTAGATTTAGATGAAATGTCCTATAAAACATGGGTCTGACATCCCTGCAATCAAGTAGCCTTAAAAGTTTTCTTTGGAAACAGACCTCCTCTCAAATTTAAGGCTACTTGATTGTATTCTGTGTTTATGTTACATTTGAGATCTGTACATTTGTGCATAGCCATATTTTTAAAATTAAGTTAATAAACAAAGACCAACAAGTTGTAGCACTTCAGTTCCACTGAAAGTAGTACATCCTCTGACCCCATGGCTGCCCTGCACCTTTTGGAAAAGCTTTATGGAAAGCTATTTCCTGAATGAACAATGTGTCAAAATCCAATTTGCTCTAAATTATTATTTGATAAACTGTTGTAATCTACTTAAAACCAAAAAATTCTGAAAATGTGTCATGATGTGTGTGTCACGGCATTCTTCATCTAAGGTCCAAGTTTCCAGAGTGTTGTGTTGATTCTCGCTTTGGACCAGATTGTTAATTCCTGACTGCATGACTCATCTTTCTTTTTTTTTAAAGATTTATTTATTAATTTTATTTTAAAGAGAGAGAGGGGAAAGACAGAGATCTTCCATCTGCTGGTTCACTCCCCAAACGGCTACAACAGCTGAAGGTAGGCCAGGCCAAATACAGGACCCAGGAGCTTCTTCTGGGTCTCTGACAAGGGTGCAGGGACCCAAAGATTTGGGCCATCTTCCACTGTTTTCCCAGGCACATCAATAGGGAGCTGGATCAAAGTGGAGCAGCCAGGATTTGAACCAGCGTCTGTTTGGAATGCCAGCACTGTTGATGGTAGCTTTACCCACTGTGCCACAGCATGGACCCCAAGACTCATCTATCAAGAGGACTTGAGAAAAGCTGCTGATTATCAAGATGTCTTCTGCATCCTGTAATGCTCTGCTGGATGACACAGAAGACACTGTGTCACAGGAGGAGTCAAAGCCACAAGACAGGCATTTTGCAAGAAAGTACGTTGTTCCAAAGGTGTGTTTTATTTCATAAAAGTATCTAGAGACTGGTCGGCGCCGCGGCTCAATAGGCTAATCCTCTGCCTTGTGGCGCCGGCACACCGGGTTCTAGTCCCGGTCGGGGCGCCGGATTCTGTCCCGGTTGCCCCTCTTCCAGGCCAGCTCTCTGCTGTGGCCAGGGAGTGCAGTGTAGGATGGCCCAAGTGCTTGGGCCCTGAACCCTATGGGAGACCAGGAGAAGCACCTGGCTCCGGGCTTCGGATCAGCGCGATGTGCCGGCCGCAGCGCGCCAGCCGCGGTGGCCATTGGAGGGTGAACCAACGGCAAAAAGGAAGACCTTTCTCTCTGTCTCTCTCTCTCACTGTCCACTCTGCCTGTCAAAAAAAAAAAAGTATCTAGAGACAGGCAGCGCTGGTATTAGATTGGTAGCTCAACAACATGGGGACTGGCATCTTTGTGATTCTTTAGGTCCTTCCCTCATATTTGGAAGGATTACTCCAGCTCCAGCTCCAGCCATCACTTCAGTGTTTGTAGCAAAAATAGGTAGCCTAGTTTGCAACTATTATTTTTCTTTAATGTTTTTATTTTTCATTTACTTGAAAGAGCAACAGAGAGAGACACAGAGAAAAACATCTTCCATCTGCTGGTTCACTACCTAAATGCTCACACCTGCAAGGACTGGGCCAGGAACTTGGAACTCCTCTTGGGTCTCCCCATGGATGGTAAGGGCCTAAGCACTTGACCCATCATCTTTGCCTTGCAGGATACAGCACCTGGAATCTGGATTGGAAGTGAAGCAGCCAGGACTAGAATCAGCACTGATATGGGGCACAGTCATCACAAGTGGTGGCTTGACCTGCTGTGCCACTAACACCTGCCCCTGTGTCTATCACTTTTTTTTTTAAGATTTTGTGTATTGGGGCCGGCACTGTGGTACAGCTGCTCCACTTCCGATCTATCTCTCTGCTATGGCCTGGGAAAGCAGTAGAAGATGGTCCAAGTCTTTGGGCCCCTGCACCCATGTGGGAGACCCTGAAGAAGCTCCTGGCTCCTGGCTTCAGACTGGCACAGCTCTGGCCGTTGCGGCCAACTAGGGAGTGAACCATCGAATGGAAGACCTCTCTCTCTCTCTGCCTCTCCTCTCTCTGTGACACTCTGACTTTCAAAGAAACACATAAATCTTTAAAAAAAAAAAAAAAAGATTTATGTATTTATTTGAAAGGTAAAGTTAGAGAGAGGGAGAGAGAAGTCTTCCCCAAATGGCCACAATGGTCAGGGCTAGGCCAGATTGAAGCCAGGAGCCAAAAGCTTCATCTGGGTCTCCCACTTGGGTGCAGGGGCCCAAACACTTGGGCCATCTGCTGCTGCTTTCCCAGGTGCATTTGCAAGGAGCTGGATGAGAAGTGGAACAGCTGGGATAGGAATCGGCACCCATATGGGGATGCCAGTGCTGTAGGCGACAGCTTAACCTGCTATGCCAGTGTTGTCCCTGCATGTATCACTTTAATCAGAAAGCTGAAGTTGTCCCAGAAATGATTAGACCACCCATAGCTGCAACAAAGACTAGAAAAGTGAGCAGTTTGCTTTTTCAGATTCTTTATGGATGAGGTAAGGGAGAAGAGAGTTAGGATTGGCTAACAAGTTGGAGCACCAGTATTACTATTACATAGTTTCTCTTTCAAAATAGGTAGTTTATGTGTCAAGAAATTTCTATCAAACAATTTTAAGATAAATTTAAACTCAGTCTTTTCAAATCATGACATTTTCAAAAATTTATTTGAAAGAGTTCCCATATTCTGATTCATGCCCCAGATGTCTGCAGTGGCTGGGCTGGGGCTAGAGCAAGGGGATGGGAACAGAATCCAGGTCTCCTTTGTGCGTGGCAGGAACCCAGTTTCTTGAGCCATCACCATTACATTCTGGAGTCTGCATTGGTGGGAAGCTGGAGTCAGGAGCCAGAGCTGGACTCTGAGCCAGGCGCTTCAATGTGAGACATGGGTACCTCAGCTACTAGGATAATCACCCACTCCTAATCAAGGCATTTTTAACAAATACATTTCAGCTATACTGATTTTTTTGTCTTCTTCCCCCAGCATTTTAGAATGGGACTAAAATTAAATTATTTAATTTATCAATATACACTGGGGGGAAAAATCAAAAGGCAAACAGTGACAAACTATTCTCAACTACCATTTTTCTCAGTTATTGTCCTTCCACACCAAAGAACATCTGGAAAACATCTCCACAACCTTTGGCATTTAAGAACTGATACAGCTGACCGAAGTCCATATGGTTTCCTCTGGCTCCACTAACACTGAACGCTTTTTCCTCAAAAATGGAAAATTTCCTTTGTCTTTCCATTTCATCATTCGTACCATCAAAAGGAATGTCTTCTCGATGGCGAATTAAGATTCTCTTCCAGTTTAATTTTCTGAGTCTGAAAAGAAATTTTCAAAATAGAAGTTTTCAAAATGTGTGGTATCATATGTGGCACTGAAAATAAAAGTTAGGAAACATATTTATCCATGCCTCTCCCTAAAAGTAATTCACCATAATATCACCAGGATTTACCAAATGTGATTCTCATTGTATTCCCCATCCCTAAACTCAATAACTGCCAATATTATTTCCTTGTATCAGTTTTTTTAGAATTGTGGCAATGACAAACTCACTGAAATAACTTCTCAGAACTCAGTAGGGAAATGAGAAGACCGAAAGCAATTCTAATGCTTCTAGAAAGTCCATTGTTTCGCAACGTGTACAGTGTACAGCATCACTAAGATGAGGAAGAAATGGGACAGGATCCTAGACTACATCCTAGGCAGAGGCTCAATTCCTCCACCATTTAATTAGAGAATGTCTGCCTTATGCAGTGTGCCAGGTGAGGAGGGTGATGCTGATTTTGTGCAATTTCTGCCTTACCTACTGCCTTGACAGTGAATCCCCATGAAGATACAACCCCAGGGACATACTTAGTTGTACATCCCTAGGACTTCTTTGAGTGTTGAAGTTATTGACATGATATACAAAATATGTGAAAGCAAACCTTGACCAGAATTCTTCACAAGCACTTTGTGGGCCTTCCACACAAACAACACCAGGTTTCCCAGGCATGCTAAACCCAGACAGGGAAAGCTCCTTTGCCCACTCTAGAATATTCTTTCTTTTGCATTTGTTGTAGATGTGATGGCTGTAGATCCAGAGTCTTGTGAGAATGAGATCGATGGTCTGGATTGTGCTTCCTGTGGTAGAGGGAGACAGAGCCTCTCTGCTGACATAGCCAGAGGCATGTTCTCTAACCCACTCTGTGGCATTTAAGATACAGACATCTCCGAGACAATACTTGTGCAGGTATGCAGCCAGCTCTGTGTTCAACTGAGTCTGCTGGGATCTACTTAATAATACTGACCTGATGAAAAAGATACAGAAAAATGTATCAATTTTCTTGGTACTGTCAACAAACTGGAGAAATACTTCTATTGGCAGATTAATTTCTATCTCCAAAGTTGGCCAGAGTTGCTTTAACATACCTGACTGTAATTTCAGGCAGAACTGCAGGGTATTTAAAGGGAAGAATACATGCCAGAGAAAACATTCCCTAATTAAAAAAGAAAGAAAAGAAGTAAAATACTATAAGCACTGTTTTAAGTCCTGTCAGGTTTTAATCTTAAAAAAAAAAAATTACCATTGCTTCTTCAGACATCTCCAGGTTCATATTGATGGTAAAGTAAACTTTCGAAGATCGCCCCTCCATTGTCCTCTTTTCAATACAGTCTTTCAGTTCTGCCAAAGCTAGCTGGTCATTCACTATGAGCTCATTTTCACCGGGGAACATACTGGACAGCAGATCCAACTCAGAGAGCTGGGCCTCAGCCTGCTCCATTGCAGTCATTCTTGGACATCCATAAATTCCTAAGTAGGTAGAGATAGAGAATTTACATTTACAGTCTTGGGAAACTCAATAGATCGACATAGGCATTTACAAAAAATGTATTTGATTTCTTTAGAAAATGTGAAATTTAGGGGCAGGCAATTTACTTAGCAGTTAAGATGCCAGCTGGGAGGCCTGCATATCATATCAGAATGTCTAGTTCAAGTCCCAGTTCTGCTCTTGCTTATGCAAACCCTGGGAGGTAGCAGATGATGGCTCAAGTAGTTAGGTTCCCACCACCCATGTGGGAAATCTGGATAGAGTCCTTGGTTCCTAGCTCTGACCTAGACCAGTACTGGCCACTGTAGGTGTTTGGGAGAGGGAATCAGCAGGTAAGATACCTCTGTGTGTCTTAAATAAATAATTAATTTTTTAAAATGTGAAATCTAAATGTGTCTCCCTCATATTCTACGTTCAAATGTAATATACAAAGGACCAAATATATGGGATGATCCAGAAAGCACCATAAAACTCTCTATCTAGAGAGTTGATCAAGCTAGCACCTTCAACCACTGCATGAGCAATTTAATTGAAGTAAAGCAAGTATGTAGTACCAAGTAAACCAAGTATGTAGTAAAAAAAAAAAATTTATCGGACAGAAGAGAAAATGGTTACAACTGGGAACCTAGAATGAACACAATAAGAGGTTAGTAAAGTGGATGGTTAATTTCTTTTTCTTAAGTCAATAATAATGTTCATTAGCTGTTCTAAGAAACAGATGAATCTAAAGAAGAAAAATAAAGACTATCTCACAGCTCAAATAACCTCTATTAATATTTATAAATATATATCTATTTAAAAATTTATTTATTTACTTGAAAGGGCTACAGAGAGAAGGAGAGGCAGAGAGAGAGAGAGAGGTCCTCCATCTGCTGGCTCACTCCCTAGTTGGCTGCAAAGGCCAGAGCTGTGCCAATCCAAAGCCAGGAGCCAGGAGCTTCTTCCAGGTCTCCCATGCGGGTGCAAGGGCCCAAGGACTTGGGTCATCCTCTGCTGCTTTCCCAGGTCACAGCAGAGAGCTGGATTGGAAGAAGAGCAGCTGGGACTAGAACTGGCGTCCATATGGGATGCCAGCACCGCGGGCGGAGGATTTACCCACTGTGCTGGCCCCATAAAATGTCCGAGTTTCAAGCTAAAACCATTCATCATGCCAAGAACCAGGAGGATCTCAAACTGATTGTAAAAGACAATAGATGCCAATCCTCCGCCTTACGGCGCCGACACACTGGGTTCTAGTCCCGGTCGGGGCGCCGGATTCTGTCCCGGTTGCCCCTCTTCCGGGCCAGCTCTCTGCTGTGGCCAGGGAGTGCAGTGGAGGATGGCCCAAGTGCTTGGGCCCTGCACCCCATGGGAGACCAGGAGAAGCACCTGGCTCCTGCCTTCGGGTCAGCGCGGTGCAGCGGCCATTGGAGGGTGAACCAACGGCAAAGGAAGACCTTTCTCTGTCTCTTTCTCTCACTGTCCACTCTGCCTGTCAAAAAAAAAAAAAAAAAAAAAAAAAAAAAAAGACAATAGATGCCAAGACTATGTTGACAGAATTATCTAGCAAAAATTTTAAACTACTTCAGTGAACAATTGCAAAAACACTAGAAACAAATAAAAAAAAGACTTAGTAAAGAAATAGAAGATGTAAACAAGAATGAAATGGAAATGTTGGAATTGAAAAATACAATACCCTAAATTAAAACTCAGTGAGTGGACTCTACAACAGAAGGAAATGGATAGAGGAAAGGAGCAGTAAACTGGAAGATGTAATGGAAATTATCTAAACTGAACATGAGAATAGACCAAAAGTAAACAGAGTTTTAGGGAGATAAAGGACTGTAATAAAACATTTAACATACATGCAGCAGAGTCTCAGGAGACGGGAAAAGAGGGCAGGGCTGAAAAAGTGCTCAAATAGCTGGAAACTTCTCAAATTTGTCAAAACCATGAACCTAAAGATACAAGAAGCTGAATGGACCACAAGCAGGATAAGCCCAAAGAAAACCCATGACAAGAAACATCATAATCAAACTTCTGAAAACCAAAGATAAAGAAAAAAATCTTGGGGCCAACATTGTGGTATAGTGAGTTCAGTTACCACCTATGATACTGACATCCCATATGAGTGCTAGTTTGAGCCCTGGCTGCTCCACTTCTGATCCATCTCCCATGTGCACTAGCAAGGAAGTTGGTACTCGGGCCCCTGCCACCCCTGTGGGAAATCTGGATGAAGTTCTAGGCTCCTGACTGGGAGCCTGACTGGCCCAGCCCCTGCCTTGGGGAGTGAACCAGCAGAAGGAAGATCTCTCCTTTCTCTTTCTCCTTCTTTGTGTAACTCTGCCTTTCAAATAAATAAGTCTTTTAGAATCATCTTTGGGGGCCAACATTGTGGTGTAGTAAGTTAAGCCTCTGTCTGCAGCACCGGCAACCCATATGGGTGCTGGTTTGAGTCCTGGGTGCTCCACTTCCTATCCAGCTATCTGCTAATGACACATTATCTCAGCATGTATGTTGTAAATATGTATATGTAGATTGCTTAAAATATTGTTTAATATAAAACCAAAAATTATTTGCCTCAGATGAAGGACTTAGAAAGGAGAGGAGGTCAATGGCAGGAGATTGTAACCTTCCCCTACCATTTAAATTTTTTGTACTTTTAAAAATATATTGGGGCTGGTGCTGTGGCATAGTAGGTAAAGCCGATGCCTGCAGTGCTGGCATCCCATATGGGTGCCAGTTCGAGTCCCAGCGGCTCCACTTCCGATGTGGCTCTTGGCTTCAGATCGGTACAGCACCGGCTGTTGCAGCCATCTGGGGGAGTGAACCAACAGAAGGAAGACCTTTCTCTCTGTCTCTCCCTCTCACTGTCTGTAACTCTACCTCTCAAATAAAATAAATAAAATCTTAAAAAAAGAAGAAAGAAACTTGGACATTTTGGGTATTATGTTTTGAGACTATGGATATTATTAAATCTATTTTTGTTATACTGCTACAGTTGGGAAAGAGGGGTGCTGCCTTTTTACTGCCAAATGGAGAGGTTCAGGTTCCCTGCTTAGCCTCCTCTGATATGAGGTTGGGGGAAAGGAAGCTCTTCTTTTTTTTTTTTTTAACTTTTATTTAATGAATATAAATTTCCAAAGTACGACTTATGGATTACAATGGCTTCCCCCCCATAACGTCCCTCCCACCCACAACCCTCCCCTTTCCCACTCCCTCTCCCCTTCCATTCACATGAGGATTCATTTTCGATTATCTTAATATACAGAAGATCAGCTTAGTATACATTAAGTAAGGATTTCAACAGTTTGCTCCCACACAGAAACATAAAGTGAAAAATAATAGATGATTTTTTTTAAATGATGATGAAATCAGATCAGACCTATTGTCATGTTTAATCCCAGTGAGAGTCAAGTTGGGAATTGATAATTTCTTTTTTCTTTTTCTTTTTCTTTTTTTTTTTTTTTTTACAGAAAATCAGTTTAGTATACATTAAGTAAAGATTTCAACAGTTTGCACCCCCATAGAAACACAAAGTGAAATATACTGTTTGAGTACTCGTTATAGCATTAAATCTCAATGTACAGCACATTAAGGACAGAGATCCTACATGAGGAGTAAGTGCACAGTGACTCCTGTTGTTGACTTTACAAATTGACACTCCTGTTTATGGCATCAGTAATCTCCCTATGCACCAGTCATGAGTTTCCAAGGCTATGGAAGCCCCTTGAGTTCTCCGACCCTTATCTTGTTTAGACAAGGTCATAGTCAAAGTGGAGGTTCTCTCCTCCCTTCAGAGAAAGGTACCTCCTTCTTTGAAGACCTGTTCGGAAAGGAAGCTCTTCATTACTGCTGCATAAGAATAGGAGTTCTGGCTCTGCTACAGGCCTCTAACTGTGCCCCCTGGCTGGGAACTGCAGCAGTGACTTAATTGGTCCCCATGTGCCCTCCACTGACAAGGATGTGGCCTTGTTACTGCCAGGCTGTGGTCAAAGTCCTGACTCTCCACTACAACTCCTCTGATATTACCCTAGCAGGATGTGGGAAAGGTACATTGTTACTGCTGCATGAGGGTGGAAGTAGAGGCTTCCCTGTATTCCGATCTGACACAGGCCAGTGAGGTCCTTCCTGTTAGGGCCTCCTGGGAAGTCCTGGGTCCCTACACAGACTTCTCTGATATTGTCCTTATGAGGCATAGGGATTTAGGTGCTTCATTCAATGAGGGTGAAATCTGGGATCCATTTACTGGTATGGACATGGGTAGGGCCTCAGTGTTTTCTGTGGTATTCACCTAGTATAGAACATTCACTATATGTTTTTTTATTTAGCTAGGCTGTCCCCTTCCTGGTCCTTTAGCTGCAGAGAGCAAGTTTTTGTTAGTGCTTTTTGTCTTTTTTGGTCCACACCATTGGTGTTTCTGGGTTTCTAATTTTCCAGTGTCATGTCTGGGATACTTGAGGCAAAAAGAATACCCAGGGACGTCACCACCACATCCTTGCTTGGTTCTCAAGATCACTAGCCAGTCTGCCTTCTTTCCACCTTTCAGACTCTCTTTGCATATGCTTTATAGATAGTGTCCAGGATTATTAGTTGTACACAGTGGTAAAGACAGAGAAAAATATACTCACTCCATCTTACATTAAAAGTGGCAGTCCCACTTAATTTTGGGAAGTTGGCAAAAGAAGATGGTTAGCGTCTAGTAACTGCCATAAGGGGAAAACCTAGTATAAGGAAAGTTGATTTAAATATTCCACTCATTGGGGCCGGTGCTGCAGAGTAGCGGGTAATGCAGCTGCCTGCAGTGCTGGCATCCCATATGGGCACTGGTTCGAGGCCCGGCTGCTCCACTTCCGTTCCAGCTCTCTGCTATGGCTTGGGAAAGCAGTAGAAGATGGTCCAAGCCCTTGGGCCTCTGCACCCGTGTGGGAGATCTGGAAGAAGCTCCTGGCTCCTGGCTTCAGATTGGCGCAGTTCCAGCTGTTGCAGCCAGCTGGGGAGTGAACCAGTGGATGGAAGACCTCTCTCTCTGCCTCTCCTTCTCTCTCTGTGTAACTTTGACTTTCAAATAAAATAAATAAAACTTTTTAAAAAATTCCACTCATATGAACCTAAGACATAAATCAGACATTGTATAAAAAATATATATATATATATATATTTTTTTTTTGGACAGGCAGAGTGGATAGTGAGAGAGAGAGACAGAGAGAAAGGTCTTCCTTTGCCGTTGGTTCACCCTCCAATGGCCGCCACGGCTGGCGCGCGCTGCAGCCGGCGCACTGCGCTGATCAGAAGGCAGGAGCCAGGTACTTCTCCTGGTCTCCCATGGGGTGCAGGGCCCAAGCACTTGGGCCATCCTCCACTGCACTCCCTGGCCACAGCAGAGAGCTGGCCTGGAAGAGGGGCAACCGGGACAGAATCCGGCGCCCCGACCGGGACTAGAACCCGGTGTGCCGGTGCCGCTAGGTGGAGGATTAGCCTATTGAGCCACGGTGCCAGCCATAAAAATATATTTTAAAGAGGTTCAATGCATCACTGTCACTGTCTGTAAGAAAATAAAACAAAAATAATGTAACTTCAATAATAAGAGACTAGTTTAATAAATACACATCCAAAGAGTAGGATTTTAAGGTAATTAAAAGGGACTGGCCAGCATTGTGGGGCCAGCACTGTGGCATAGCTGGTAAAGCCGCTGCTTGCAGTGCTGGCACCCCATATGGCCAGATTTGAGAGCCAGCTGCTTCAGTTCCAATCCAGCTCTCTGCTATGGCCTGGGAAAGCAGAAGCCCTGCACCCATGTGGGAGACCCACAAGAAGCTCCTGGCTCCTGACTTTGGATCAGTGCAGCCCATTCATGCGGTCATTTAAGGAGTGAACCAGCGGATGGAGGATCTCCCTGCCTCTGCCTCTCTGTAACTCTGCCTTTCAAATAATCAAATGAGTCTTTATTTTATTTTATTTATTTTATTTTTTTTAAGATTTATTTTATTTATTTGAAAGACAGAGTTACAGAGAGGTAGATAGAGAACAAGGTCTTCCATCCGCTGGTTCACTCCCCAGATGGCCCCAATGGCTGGAACTGTGCTGACCCGAAGCCAGGAGCCAGGAGCTTCTTCCAGGTCTCCCACGAGGGTATAGGGGCCCAAGCACTTGGGCCATCTTCTACTGTTTTCCCAGGCCATAGCAGAGAGTTGGATTGGAAGAAGAGCAGCTGGGACTAGAACCGGCACCCCTATGGGATGCTGGCGCTTCAGGCCAGGGCGTTATCCCGCTGTGCCACAGTACCGGCACCCAAGTGAGTCTTTAAAAATGGGGGTGCAGAAAAGGGGGGTGGGTGGGGCTGGCATTGTGGTGCAGTGAAGTCACTGCTTGTGATGCTGTCATCCCATATCTAAGTGTTGTTTCAAGTCCTGGCTGTTCTCTTTCCAATCTGGCTCCCCACTACTGCACCTTAGAAAGCAGAGGAAGATGGTCCAAGTACTTGGGCTCCTTCCACTCACATGGGATACCTAGATGGAGTTCCAGGCTCCTGGCTTAGGAGTGGTCCAGCTAAAGCCATTGCAGCCATTTGGGGAATAAACCAGCAGATGGAAGATCTCTCTGCCTCTCCCCCTCTGTCACTGTGCCTTTGAAATAAACAAATAAGGGGGCCGGCACTGTGGCATAATAGGATAAGCCTCTGCCTGAAGCACCACTATCTCATGTGGGTGCTAGTTCGAGTCACAGTTGCTCCTCTTCTGATCCAGCTCCCAGCTAATGGCCTGGGAAAGCAGTGGAAGATGACCCAAGTGCTTGGGCCCCTGTACGCATATTTTAGACCTGGAAAAAGCTCTGGATCCTGGCTTCGGATTGGCTGTTGCGGCCATTTGGGGAGTGAACCAGCGGATGAAGGACCTCTGCCTCTCAATTAAATAAATAAATAAATCTTTAAAAATAAATAAATAAATATTTTTTAAATGTACATTGCCATTGATGTTCATATTTGGTTACCTAAAAAAAGCATATTGCAGAACAGTACAAATACAGATTCTTCTTGACTTACAATGGTGTTTTGTTCTGATAAACCAACCCACAATTAAGTTGAAAAATTCCTAAGTCAGAAATGCATTTAATACACCCAACTTACCAAGCTTAGCAATATAGTACATTGAAGAGTATCAGTTTACATCTGTGATTGTTACTGACTGGCAGCAGTAGCTCACTGTCACCGCCCACTACTGCAAGAAAGTAGTATTGCACTGCATGTCCCTAGCTTGGGAGAAGATCAAAGATCAAAATTCAGAATCCCAAGTTTGGTTTCTACTGAATACACACTTCTTTCTGCTCCATAATAAAGTGGAAAACTCTTAAGCCAAACCATTTAAGGACCATTTGTATTATGTTATCTTTACATGATAACATATGCATAAAAGAAGTCAGTTAGCTAAAACAAGTTAGGGAAGAAGGAAAAGACTTTTTCACTTCTAATTTCTCTGCTTTTTTTTTTTTTTTTTGGACAGGCAGAGTGGACAGTGAGAGAGACAGAGAGAAAGGTCTTCCTTTGCCATTGGTTCACCCTCCAATGGCCGCTGCGGTTGGCGCGCTGTGGCCGGCGCACTGCGCTGATCTGGTGGCAGGAGCCAGGAGCCAGGAGCCAGGTGCTTTTCCTGGTCTCCCATGGGGTGCAGGGCCCAAGCACCTGGGCCATCCTCCACTGCACTCCCTGGCCACAGCAGAGAGCTGGCCTGGAAGAGGGGCAACCGGGACAGAATCCGGCGCCCCAACCGGGACTAGAACCCGGTGTGCTGGCGCCGCCAGGCGGAGGATTAGCCTAGTGAGCCGCGGCGCCGGCCTAATTTCTCTGCTTTTATACCACTTGACATTTCATGATTTGCTGTAGTACTTCTAAATTCAAAAGGAAAAGGGGAGGGGGGAGTTACACTTTTGACAAAAAAATAAAAAAACACAAAAAAACAAAGCTCAATCTTGTTGCAAGAAAACTTGGCTTACCTTTTCAAACAGACTTTATTCTGTGGAATCACACACTATTATTGAAGTCAGCAGTGTCTTCATTGCATTCTTTTTCCTCTTTGGTAAAGGTTTATTGAACAGTTACAGTTACTGTATGTAGAACTTCATTCTTCACGCCTCATTGGAGCTTTCTATTTAGCTTGAAGATAAGGCTGTAGATCTAAAAAGATACAGGACAACAATAATAAAAAGCAAAGTGTTAAATGACTTTATAGGTATAGGTACTAAGATATAATCTTTCTATTAAGATGCGGGTAGTATCAATGAAATGGGCCATAAGGAAACATTTGAAGGAGGCAGGATCTGAGCTGAACCTTGAAGGAAGGGTAACATGTAGACAAGTGGAGGAGGAGGCATAGTGGGGACAGTTTCTGGTAGAAAGCTCTTTGAGGCAGGAAAGCACTATAGTGGTGGGGGCTCTGCCCTCTCTGAGCACAAGAGAAATAGTACAGACCAGAACCTGCCCCTTCTTCACAATCCCAACTGTCAAGGCCTCATTCAGGGGTTCATCATGTGGTCTGTTTTCCTGCAAACTAGTTATTTCGCTTGTGCCTGCTAGGCTTCAACAGTTTTTTGAACTTACGTAGCTTTTTTAAAAATAATTTTTTTTATGTATTTGAAAGACAGAGTTAGAGACAGACAGAGAGATCATCCATCAGCTCGTTCACTCCCCAGATGACCACAGTGGCTGGGAACTGGCCAAAGCGAGGAGCCAGGAGCTTCTTCTGGGTCTCCCATGCAGGTGCAGGGGCTGAAGCACTTGGGCCATCTACTGATTTCCCAGGCCATAGCAGAGAGCTGGATCAGAAGTGGAGCAGCTGGGAGTTGAACTGGTGCCCATATGGGATGCTGGCACTGCAGGCAGTGGCTTTACCCACTATACCACGGCGCCAGCCACTGGGTAGCTCCTAAAACCCCAAAGTTATAAAGTTGATGGCAGAAAAATGGCCCAAATTTAATCCATTCATAGTGTTTAGGAGCTGTACCTAGTGGGAGGTTCTCCGGTCAACGGGAGAGTGCTATCAATAGTAGTTCTCTCAAGAACACTGGTTATAAAAACCAAGTTGAGTTCATCTATTTTCCTTGCTTCCTGGCTTGCCATGTGATTCTTTCTCCACCTGCTTTCCCCCTTGCTATGTGATGCCTTGCATCAACTCAGGACTCTGCTCCTATGAATGTGATTATCAGATACCAAAAACCTGATCATGGACAGCAAAACTCCAAAACTGTGAGCCAAAATAAACATTCTTCCTTCATAAATATTTCACTGTAGTAATGAAAAGCTGACAAATAAGTACCCTAAAACTATTCCTGGCCCTTCTCTGCTCTGGACAGCTGACCTCTGTAACCCACATCACCCTGCTCTTCTGACTTTCTTGTGGTTGGGTTCAGCCAACATTCAGGCAGGAAATGAGAGGACCGGAGGAAGAGCCCAGAGTCTTTCTTCATTATTCCTTCTTTGCTTTGGAAGGATTCTAAACACCACAGTTCTGCAGGAAGCCCAAGAATATGGCACATTTTCTGCTGCCTGTACAGGCACATTAGGAGGAAGCTGGATCAGAGGTGAAACAGCTGATACTGGAACTGGCACCCTGACATGGGATTCTGGCATCACAAGAAGCATCTTAACCTGTTACACTGCAACCCCAGTCCCAAGGCCTCTCTTGTGAGATGACTGCATGGAAGAGACTAGAAGGTACTCAAAAGGAAACCATGTGTTTATCTGAGCAAAGGGTGCGCTAGGCAGAAGGAAAAGCATGTTCAAAGGGGCAGGAGGTTCTAAAGCACCTGGCTAGGGCATGCTGAGCAGGGGGCAGGGTGATAGAAGAGGTTATATTGGAAATATGGAACCTTGGTTTTTATCCTGATACGGAAGGTCACTGGAAAAGGTCTGACACTTGATGCTCAAGAGAACAGAGGAAAGCAAGGAGACCACACAGGTACTGCCGTGACTTGGAGAGATGAAGATGGCTTGGGGGTCAAGGCAGTGAGCAACCATTAAGATTTTGAACATACGGTCGGCGCCGTGGCTCAATAGGCTAATCCTCCACCTTGCGGCGCCGGCACACCGGGTTCTAGTCCCGGTCGGGGCGCCGGATTCTGTCCCGGTTGCCCCTCTTCCAGGCCAGCTCTCTGCTATGGCCAGGGAGTGCAGTGGAGGATGACCCAGGTGCTTGCGCCCTGCACCCCATGGGAGACCAGGAAAAGCACCTGGATCCTGGCTCCTGTCATCGGATCAGCGCGGTGCGCCGGCTGCAGCGGCGGCCATTGGAGGGTGAACCAACGGCAAAAGGAAGACCTCTCTGTCTCTCTCTCTCACTGTCCACTCTGCCTGTCAAAAATAATAATAATAATAAAAAAAGATTTTGAACAAACACAGTAGAGCACACAGCATTTCCTGATGGATTACATGAGATAGGTAGCCATGATTCCAAGGCTTTCAGCTACTGGAAAAGATGGATTTGCCATTTATTTAGATGGAGGAGATTGTGGCGATCTATAGCTTGGTTTTTGACATATTAAGTAATGAAATGCCTATTGAGACACCACTTAGAGATGTCCAGAAAGCAGCTGAATACAGATACATAGAAGAATTCAGCTGCAGATGTAAGTTGAGGAGTCATCAACGCTTATTTAACGTTATGTGTTTAAAGTCACCCAGAGGGAGGGTCAAGTTGGGAGAGGGTCCTATTGAGTTTGGGGTCTGGAAAATGAAGCGGAATCGACAAAGTCTGTCAGAGGACCAGTGAAAGGACAACAGAGGAAGTGAGGTCACAAGGGATGTCATTTATTTGCCAGACGGTTTTCGTTGATGAGAATTTTCCGACTCACGATTTAAAGGATGTACAATGCAAGTTGACTTTCGTGAGTGGGCTCGGCCTTGGTGATTACTATTGTTCGCCAAAGAGCACCACCGCCCGCGTCCTGAAAGGCGCCCACCGTTGGGGAACTGGGGCCCCAGCTAGAGACGGGAATGTCGGGCCCCGGCTGCAGGCGGGGCACGAGGGCGAGGTCGGTTCCGACCAATGAGAGAACGCGCAGCGCGAGGGGAGGCGGAGCCACGACGTCGGCCAGTTCCGGGAAGGCGGTACGCACTGCCGCGGCGCAGGAGCCCCAGGCCCGCCGTCCCTGCTGCTGGGCGGACGGGAGACTCACCTCTGGCAGCAGCTCCCTCACTGCTGGAGCTCCAGGCTTCCTTGCTGCACGGACTGCTCAAGTCGCGTCTGGAGGAAGCGTCGGAATCCGCGGTTACGGCCGCCCGACCTTTACTCCTCGCTCTTGCGCGGTGGCCTGGGGGGCGTGAGAGCGCGCCCTCAGCTGGCGCATGCGCGCAGGCCAGGCCGCGGGTTCCGGAAGCCGAGGACGCCCTGATCTGTGGGTTCGGCTAGACATCGGCACCGGCTTGAGTTTTCCTCTAAAGTCGGATCAACAGAAGGAATTCTTTGGCCCCGTTAGGTGCGTCTCACTCGCAGAGTCTTCCTTTTAGGGCCCTCTGCATTCCAGCCCCATCGGCGCTTCCCACCGCTGGCTGTCGGAGTGGAGCGGGCGCCGTGTCCTGGGACGCGGATCTGCCCACTCAAGTTGGGCTCCCGCAGCGCCTGCGTGCCTGGGAATCCTTGGGGAGTCCTGCCGCGGTACAGATCTCTACTGGGTAGGGAGGAGTGGGGTCCCAATTAGCGTTTCTAGTCTCTCCACGCAGTGGTGGTCCTTGTCCATGAACCATAGAGGAGCAAGACACTAGGGTGATGGCCTGTGTTCTTACCTGGTAACCAAGCAGGGAGGACCGGGTGAATACGCAGAATTATTTATCTCTGTTACTGAAAGGAGAGTTAGAAGGAGATTCCAGCACGGGGGGTAGTTACAGGGTGTTCCTTCTCATTCTGTATGCAGTGCACTTTTTGTAGTGTTGCACGCTTATTTTAGGAAAGTCGTAAGGTTTGTAGGTATTGATATTCACTGGTAGCTATTATCACTGCTAACTTCACAATCTTCTCTTTAAAAAAATAAAAGATGATAGTAAATAGGTCTTCAGAGCTGCATCTGAAGGCGCTTGTGTTTTGTGAATGGTTTTCAATGTTATTAATTCTTTTTCCTCGAACCGTGGGTATAGAAAATCTAAAGCATAAAATAAGGATGAGAGATTTTTACAGTGAAGCAGTAGAACATTTCTCAAGGAAGAGTGCCTTCACCCCTGTTGAGCAATGTCAGAACACATTTTGGGTTGTCACCACTGGAGCGATGCCACTGGCATCTAGTAGGTGGAGCCTCGGGATGCTACTCAGTTGTCTACAATCCAGAGAATGTGCCACTACAACTAAGAACTTGCTGGTCCAAAATGTTGATATTGTTGAGGATAAGAAACCTGTTTTTAAAAATGTTTAAAGTTTATTTTCATTTATTTGAAAAGTGGAGACAGAGATCTGCCAACGGTTAGTTTACTCCTTAGATGCCCCAAACAGCTGGAGTGAAGCCAGGCCAAAGCCAGGTACCTCCAGCTGGGTCTTCCATATGGGTGGCAGGAACCCAGGTACCTGAGCCATCACATGCTGCCTACCATGGCATGTATCAGCAGACAGCAGGAATTTGAGCACCAAACACCAGCTCTGAGATTAAAAGCAAAGATGTAGAGAGATCAGCATAACATTTTTTACTTTACCTGCTTTGTCACTCATCAATCCATTTTTTTCTGATACATTTTATTTACTTTTAAATTTGTTTCTTTGAAAGGCAGTTACAGAAAGAGAGTAAGATCTCCCATGTTCTGGTTTATTCCCCAAATGACTCCAATGGCTGGGGCTAAGCCAGGCAGAAGCCAGGAACTCCATACTGGTATCCCATAGTGGTGGCAGAGGCCAAAGCACTTGGGCTGTCTTCTGCTGCTTTTACTTGCACATTAGTAGGGTACTGGGTTGGAAAAGGAGCAGCTGGGACTTGAACCAATACTCACTTGGGATGCCACCATTGCAGGCAGCAGGTTAACCACTGCACCACAACACCAGTTCTTCCGATAGATTTTAAAGTAACTTGCAGATTAGTACACTTTCCTTGTGAGTGTGCCTATCATTAGTCCTAATTGAGTTTTCTTTTGAGTTAAAAAGGAAATGCATATCTTAAATGTACATTTACTGAGTTTTGAAAAGTGCGTACACCTGTGTAACTGAAACCCTATTAAGACATAAAACATTGGGACCGGTGCCATGGCCAGTAGGTTAATCCTCCACCTGCGGTGCCAGCATCCCATATGGGAGCTGACTAGTCCCGGCTGCTCTTCCAATCCAGCTCTCTGCTATGGCCTGGGAAAGCAGGGGAGGATGGCCCAAGTGCTTGGGCCCCTGCACCCATGTAAGAGACCAGGAGGAAGCACCTGGCTCCTGGCTTCAGATCGGTGCAGCTCCGGCCATTGCAGCCATTTGGGGAGTGAACCAACAGAAGGAAGACCTTTTCTCTCTCTCTCTCCCTTTCACTGTAACTCTAGTTCTCAAATAAATAATTAAAAAAAAAAGATTTAGAACATTATCATCAACCCCCAAAGTTCTCCTTTTTAGTCTCCACCCAACTCTCTCAAGAGGCAAATAATGTTACATTTTCCCCCACCATAATTAGTTTTGCCTGTTCTGGAATTTACTATGTTTGGAAACATACAGCAGGTACTTCTGTGTAGGGCTGTCACTCAGTATATTTTAAAGATCTGTCCATGTTCTTGTGAATATTGTTTTGTTTTTTATTGCTTTGGTAGTATTCCCCTGCATGAATATACTATTTTTGTGTTCTTGTTTTAAAGAAAAACTGAGCTGTTTCTAGTTTTTTGACTATTATGAATAAAGATGCTGTGAAGATTCTTGTATAGCATTTCATTTCTAATGACACCATTTCAATAAATCATCAAACACTGTGTTCCAGGCACTTCTAAATCATGAACGTTACAGACATGAATAGGACAAAGATGCCCTACTTCTCCAAGAGCTTACATTTCTACATATCTGTGTATTAGGGACCAGGATACACATAGAGGTGAAAAAGAAAAATAACCAGATAGTGATTGATTGCTGGGCAGGGAAGAAAACTAAGTTGATATGGGTTGATCAGTGATTATGTAGTTTGCTTGGTGAATACTTTGGTGAGGCAGTGGCCTTTCTGGGACAATAACATAAACCAGCCTAGAAAGCAAACTGAGGCACACTGAGTATGACAGACTTTATGAGAGACAATGAGGATGGCCAGTGGGCTACCTATATTCAAGCTGCCCAGAATATGTGCTCCAAATGGCACTGGGGTTGGGGATTACTTATTTTTAAGAAGACAAGAAACACAAAATGGAGGTTACAACAAAATGGGTAGTTAGAATTACATTGATTAATACAAACCATTAATCTGTTTCATATAATCTGGTTAGTACAAGCAGTATTAATCAGCTGTTGATTAGCTGCTGCTTACTCTGCTGTATATTCCGGAGAGAAAATTGCAACAAGCAAGAACACGTTTTACTGGAGTTAGTCATCACTGGAATGTCATTAGCTAGTGGGCAAGAACTAAACAATTTAAGGGGCTGGCGCTGTGGTGCAGAGGATTAAAACCCTAGCCTGCAAGTGCCGGCATCCCATATGGGTGCCAGTTCTTGTCCTGGATACTCATCTTCCAATCCAGCTCTCTGCTATGGCCTAGGAAAGCAGTAGAAGATGGCCCAAGTCCTTGGGCTCCTTGCACACTCGTGAAAGACCCAGAAGAAGGGGCCGGCGCTGTGGTGTAGTGGGTTAACGCCCTGGCCCGAAGCGCCGGCATCCCCTAGTTCTGGCTGCTCCTCTTTCAATCCAGCTCTCTGCTATCGCCTGGGAAAGCAGTAGTAGAAGATGGTCCAAGTGCTTGGGCCCCTACACCCTCAGGGAAGACCTGGAAGAAGCTCCTGGCTCCTGGCTTCTGGCTTCATCCATCGTGCAGCTCCGTCTGTTGCAGCCATTTGGGGAGTGAGCCAAGGATGTAAGACCTCTCTCTCTGCCTCTCCTCTCTGTGTAACTCTGACTTTCAAATAAATAAATAAATCTTAAAAAAAAAAAAAAAAAAAAAAAAAGACCCAGAAGAAGCTCCTGGCTTCAGCTCAGCTCAGCTCTGGCTGTTGTCCTCATTTGGGGAGTGAACCAGCAGATGGAAGATCTCTCTCTGGTTCTACCTCTCTCTTAACTCTTTCAAAAAAAAAAAAAAACTTAAAAAAAAATTAAGCAGTTTTAGAGATCTGATGTGACTAGGGGCCTCATGGCTCATGTCCCTCCAGACTAGTGAGCCTCAAATCTTACCTGATTTCAAATTCCTTTCTCAGATACCAACCATGGAAGATCAAGGGGGAAAATGTTTCATGCAGAAGAAGCAGGTATAAAGTTCTGTTTAAAACAGTTTTGTAAAAAGTTCTGCGATGGAGCTTAAAAAAGAAAGCGTTAAAAAAATCTCGGCTTTTTTAATTAAAAAAAGGTGCACCAGTTCCCCTTTCTGCTCTTCAAATATAATGAACTGTTATTCTGGCCATATGACAGGTTAGTATGCCACTTTATTAATCTACTAAGTTGGACGTTTCTTATTCTGTTGATATATATATATATTTTTGCTTTGGCATTACTGCGTCTTTATTTAAAATGAATTCAAGGATGGTGAATTTAATTTATTTCAGTTTAGTACAAAGTGCGTGTTTACAGCAGTAAATGTTTCAAAAATGTTACCCTTCAGAAATTCTTTAATGCTTCCAGTTCTGCTTTAAACTTCACTCTCGCTGCTTCAGCTTTTTATTCTGACCTGGTGTGGTAAGGTTATTTAAGATAACTTAAGCACTCAATGGTGTAAGTTCATAGGTCAGAATTAGGGTAACTAAGGGAAACGGAAACGTTCTTAACTTAGCCACCGTTAGCGGCAGCGTGTTTAAGAAAGGTGACCGGCTAGCAGACGCTGCGCTTCAGGCGCACCCTCCACAAGCATTTCAGTGACTCCACAGTTTACATCCGAGTGCAAAACCTCGTGGGCGCCTGACTCCTCCCTACGCCCCCTCCCGAATTTCCGGTGTAGTCGCGCAAGCGCCCTTCAACCAGCGTCCCCGCTGCGGCACCCTGGGGCCCAAGCTGCTTCCCACAATGCCGCGTTCCGGAAGTTGCTGCCGTCCACGGGTCACTCTGGCTTCGGCTCTGTCACTCTCTATTCGTCACCAGGAGGAAGACGGAGCTGGCTGCCCGGCCCAAAGACCCACGAGGGGATGCAGTTATGGGTGCTATCTCCCTGGGTGAGTTCTGGTCCCGCTGACTCGCGGTCGCCATTCGCCTGACTACCTTCGCTCCGACAACTCGAATCTTCTGCCCCAATCTCGTTCTCTTCTCGTAGGCCCCTTCTCTTTTTAAACACGTTACCTGGCCTCTTCCCGGTGTTGCGTTCTTATTGGCTGCAGTTTCTGTCAGTTACAGGGACTGGCCAATGAGGTGCGGCTGATGGCTCCCTTCTGGGCTTCATGGACTTGGAGGATCCCCCTTGGGCGCGGAACAGTTGGAAGGAAAGGGGAGAGGGGCGGGCGCTGCGCAGGTGGGTGGGTAGCGCCCCGTAGAGAGCACCCTACGAGTAGCGTCTGGGCTGGTAGCTGCGTCCGTCCATGTGCTTAGGAGGAAAAACAGAGGCCTGTCATTTATCTGATTGAATGCTCTCACGAGAGGACCGATCGCAAAACTCGAAAGACGTTTCAGACCTGCTGATCAAGTTACCCACACGCTTTACAATCTTAATGGAATCGAATAGGCCGGGGAAGACTGGGGGTGTGGGCCGAGAGGAAAGGGAGTTGGATTGATAGGAGAGCCGGCAAGACTGGCTGTGATTGATATTTAGTGTGGCGTCCTGCAAAGAATAATTTGACTAAAACTCTAATTCTCATCTAAGACTCACCTAAGGGGGGGAAAATCTAATTGTTTATTGATTTTTTTTATAGGTGATGGCACTCACAGTAGTCTTCTCACGTCTCATTTGTTGCCTTTATAGTTAAAAAAAAAATCACTGGCACTCTTTCCACAGCATTGAATTGACTCCTTCTGTCCTCTGCCTGCAGCAACTACACTTCGGCTTTCAAATTTCCCTTTGGAGTCTGAGCTGCAATCCTCATACCAGTTTACTAGTGCTGTCTTCCCTACTGCAGACTTCTGACTTCTTCATTCTTCATCCTTTTCTTTTTCACCAGAACTTGTTTGCTTCATTCTTCCGTATCTACCTTTGCATCTTGTAATCACCCTTTATGCCTCAGGTACTATTCTGTTTTTCTATTTCAATGCAAAAAGTATTCCCTGAGAACTTATTCGAACTAACTATGCTAGATGACATAGGCAATTCAAAAGTCACACTTAAAATGTTAATAATAATAATGCCAGTTCTTTCTGTAAGAACTTTAGATTCCAGATAGAGAAATAACATGTGTCCATGTTAAAGATTTAAGAAGCAGTCTGCTGCAGTATCTGATGAAGGGGCAGGATGAATAAACTCTGGAAATTCAGCAAGGAGGTTTATTTAAAATGGTTGCCTAAGGCTTCATTGACATGGAGAGCTTGGAGGATTGGGAAGATGTTGGACAAATGGAAAGAACGTCTCTATTAGAAATTGAAGTCGTAAAGGTGGGGGCCAAAGAGTTTTGGAGTGGAAAATAGTGAAGAGAAGGACTTGATTGGAAGGGAGAGTGCTGGTCTTGGAACCCCAAAGATCTGCATTTTGGTTCCATCTCTGTCACTCTGATCTTTTGTTGCTGAGTTTCCTCCTTTAGTGAAATACCCTTATGTCAAAGGGTTGTGAAGATCATGTGATCTTTGAGAAAGAACTTTGAAGATCAAAAGCACCATATATTTATAACTTGAGTGCTTTGTTGTTGCTGCTGTAGAGTAATGAGAATCGTGATTACCAGAACATTGGAACCAAATTAGGAAGGGCCATGAATGCAAAGTCCAGGAATGTGGCCTGGGAACCTATTAAATGCTTTTGGCTCTCTGCTATGGTCTGGGAAAGCAGTGGAAGATGGCCCAAGACCCTGGGCCCCTGCACCCGTGTGGGAGACCCGGAAGAAGCTCCTGGCTCCTGGTTCGTTGTGGCCATTTGGCGAGTGAACGGGCGGATGGAAGACCTCTCTCTCTCTCTCTGTCTCTCTCTCTCTTTCTGCCTTTCAAATAAATAAATAAATCTTAAAAAATAAATAAATAAAAAAGGGTGATGGGATAAAAATGGCAAGATGAATCTGGAATACTGCATAGATGAGGGAGTTGGATTAGAGGCTAGAATTTGGGTACTATTGTGTTCATTTGTTTCTCAATTCTATACTTCTAAATAAGATACATTATGTAAAGTGTTATCTTTAGGGTGAAGAAAAGTATTTACAATGTATGTTGTTTTGTATATAGTATATACTTTGTGTTCCTTTATTTATTTTGTAAATATTTTAGATTAGTCTTGGAAAGGTAGTCTTACTAGTTACTTTATGGGGCACTCTCTTTCACATAAACCTTTTTGAATTGCCATTAATTACACTAACTCATCAATAGTAAAATGAATACTTCTAAGATTTTAGGTCAAAGCAGCAATGACAACAAAAGATCAGAATTAACTGGAAATGTTTTCAAAAATAAAAAATGTTGCAAGTCTTACCTTCCATTTATGAAATCAGAACTTAAATGATGAGCTCAGGTAAAATAGCTGTTAAAGTCATTCAAGAGATTTGGACACTAATAAGTTATTCTTCTGCATATTAAAAATTACAACTTTTTAAAATTACTGTTAAGGGTCAATGTTTATGATCTCTTAGTACTTTTTATTTTCTAATTTTGAATTGTTGACTAAGGAGGTAAAGATTTGATGTATTCCTTCTAAACTGGCTACTACAGTATTTATTGAAGATCCCTACACCATATTTAGCTGTCTTTCTTCCCAGAATGTGAGACACTCAGAAAGAACACAGTAATGTAAATAGTTGAGAAGGCAGTTGCAATCAATTCCTGGTTAGCTAGTAACAGAGGAAATCCTGAAACTTAAAATGTAGAAGAATGTATCACTTTTTATATTTGTCTTTGAAGTTATTTTGTGATTCTAGCGTCCTTTAGGAGATTTCAGATTTTTAAAAATTTTTTGTTAACGAAATGATCAATTCATAGACTGCAGAGCTAAGAAAGGTGACTTAGAAGGCAAGGAAATTAGTAGTTTAAAAGTGCATTCCGCATTTGTGGTGAAGAGTCAAATTGCTGATAGTGTTCAGTGCTGAGACTCTTTGAGAGATCTTGATAAGAACACTGTGATTCTCTGCTGATGTTTACATTTACATCTTGTTAAGAGTCATTTTTTCCAAGCTATGAAAAACAAGGGCAGTTCTATCCTACCTACTTAAGAGTTCGTAATGAAAACCAGATGATAGGTGTGAATAGTCTTTGTAAATTATAAACTGTATAGCCTTGTAAAAGAAATGTGGCTTCATTATATTTTTGTTTCAATGAGAAGTATTCAATATACTTTTTTCTGGTCAGGTTAACTTTTATCTTGTTTTCTAGATTGTATTTTGTGTCAGTAAGTAATCCATAAAGTGCCAACATGGGAAAGAAACGGACAAAGGGAAAAACTGTTCCAATTGATGATTCCTCTGAATCCCCAGGTATATTTCACCTATTGAGTATGAAAAGTGGTTTGTATCTCTTGAAGGGACTTACTTTAATATGTGAATGGGATCAAGGTGTATATTGTTACATAGTCTGCATTTAAGAATGTTTATGTCTACATGTGATTTAATAGTCTTCAACAACATTTTTAATGGTGTATTCCATTCTATAAAGACCATGGGCACCTGTTTCTTAATCTATTTAGCTAATTCCCTGCTGTTTCAGATTTAGGTAATCTTTAGCTTTTTAGCATTACAAATTGAACAGTAATAAACATCTTTGTATCTGAATCTCTGTACATTCAGTTATTTTCTTGTTACAGATGCTATAAGTAGAATTGCTGACTGCAAGGGTATAAAACAAAAGGTTCTTTTGATTCTGTTGCCAGATTTCCATCCCAAGATGTTTTATTAATTTACAGGCCTCTTGGTGACATAGTAAAGTGACCATTTCCCTAAACCTTCACCAGCATTTGTTAATATTATTTGTAAACATTTCTGTTCATTTTTAAAAAAGATTTATTTATTTATTTGAAAGGCAGAGGCAGAGAGGGAGGCAGAGTGAAAGGGGGAGGGGGAGGGGAGGGGAATGGGGAGCCGGAGCCAGAGCTTCCTCTGGGTCTCCCATGTGGGTGCAGGAGCCCAAGGACTTTGGCCATCTTCTACTGCCTTCCCAGGCCATAGCGGAGAGCTGCCATGATCGGAAGCCAGCCCCTTCTGCTGTTTTTTTAAGTTAAGAAATTCACCTTTTTTTCTTTTGTGTTTCTTTGACTACTGGAATTTAGTAGTTTTTCTTTTTCTTTTTCTTTTTTTTTTTTTTGACAGGCAGAGTGGATAGTGAGAGAGAGAGACAGAGAGAAAGGTCTTCCTTTGCCGTTGGTTCACCCTCCAATGGCCGCTGTGGCAGGCGCGCTGTGGCCGGCGCACCACGCTGATCCGATGGCAGGAGCCAGGAGCCAGGTGCTTTTCCTGGTCTCCCACGGGGTGCAGGGCCCAAGCACTTGGGCCATCCTCCACTGCACTCCCGGGCCACAGGAGAGACCTGGCCTGGAAGGGGGGCAACTGGGACAGAATCCAGCGCCCCAACCAGGACTAGAACCCGGTGTGCCGGCGCCGCTAGGCGGAGGATTAGCCTAGTGAGCCGCGGCGCCGGCTCGGAATTTAGTAGTTTTTCTACTCATCTGCATTCCTATTTCGTTTTCTTTGTGCGCTTTCTTCAGGTGCCACTTGACTAGCTTCTAAACCTCTGGTGTTAGGGCTGGTGCTGTGGCATAGCGAGTAAAGTGCCTGGGCGCCTGTTCAGGTCCCAGCTGCTCCACTTCTGACCCAGCTCTCTGCTGTGGCCTGGGAAAGCAGTAGAAGATGGCCCAAGTCCTTGGGCCCTTCTGCATATGTGGGAGACTTGGAGGAAGCTCTTCACTCCTGGCTTCGGATAGGTGCAGTTCCGGCTGTTGCAGCCAGTTGGGGAGTGAACCAGAGGATGGAAGACCTCTCTCTCTTTCTCTCTCTGCCTCTCCCTGCATATAAACCTCTGGTGTCCCTGGAACAGTTCAAGTCCCTTAGAATGGCTTTCCAGCCCTTTACATTCCTGGCCACAACAGGGTTTTCAGTCTTCGATGACAGTTGGACAGTTTTTATACATGTGTGAGTCCACCATTTGGGAAGACAGTGTGCACTAAATGCCTTGGTTCATGAGACTGGCCTTTTGGGATTGCTCTTCTTTCCCAGAGGTCATGATTAATACTTGAATTATAAAGTCCGAAAGACTTGAGCCCACATGTACCGTAGCCACTCAATAGTTCTATGACCTTGGACACTATATATTATTTTTCTCCCTTGCCTTAGGATGAATTTGAGGATTCAGTGAGGTAAGGTATGCAAAATAGCTAGCACAGCTTATATGAAGTGTGCAGTCAGTATCAGAATTTATTACTGCTCTTATCATCTAGGACTCTACAGATGTGACCTTTCCTGGGAAACTTTTGGCAGCTTTAGCCTTCTCCTCTTTGGCTGGTACAGCATATGTCCTGCACGTGATTTAGCTGGCTTTTTTCCCCAGAATGTTAGCTACTCACAAAGAAGAATTGCAGGGGCTGACATTGTGGCACAGCGGGTTAAGCTGCTGCTTGCAGTGCTGGCATCCCTTATGAGTGCTGGTTCAGGTCCCAGCTGTTTCCAATCCAGCCTCTTGCTAATGTGTCTGGGAAGGCAGCAGATGATCTCCCAAGCGCTTGGGCCCTGTCACTCATGTTGGAGACGTGGATGGAGTTCCTGGCTCCTGGTTTTGGCCTTGGCTAGCCCCAGATGTTGCAGCCAGTTTAGAAAGTGAACCAGCTAATGGAAGATATCCCCTTCCCCCAACTGCTTTGCTTTCCAAATAATGAATGAATGAATCTTTTTTTTTTTTTTTTTTTAACAAAGAACTGTGCCTTGATTGTTTGTAGGTTCCCAGGCATCTTGCACAGTCCTAGCCAGCAACAGGTGTATTACTGAGTGAATGAAGGATCTTCTATGCAAACTATTTTTATGTTCACTAAATTTATTTTTGAAGTCACAAAACATTTCTTACAAAATTGCATTACATTCTGCACAGTGCTGTGACAGATGCCAGGGGTATGTGGACTAGTTAATATCTTCCCTGTCCCCATATCCAGATGCCACCATGTTCACAGAGGAAGATGTTCACAATAATTACACAGCAGGGATTCTTTTCATTTAAACCACCAACGATGAACAAAAAATAAAATTACCCACTCTGTTGCTGTTTTGAAATTTTAGTGTCAGTTTTTGCATGCCCATTCCCTCACAGCCATGCTTGTAACCAATTAAAAGAGTGCATTCATTGAACTCCAGAGATTCACTGCAGATCAAATTCAGGATACCTGTTAAGCAGAGGAATGTTGCCTTTTTAAACAAAAGTATTCCCTGTAAGCCTATTACCATAAGGAGAGTTGGAAATATGATAAAGGGCCTTAGTATAAAGAAAAGAGCCAAATAATGTGGAATGAATCTATATGGGCAGTGGTGGTTCTAAGGTATTCAAAGAGCAAAATTTCAAATTTGCATAAGATTCTTTTCTCTCAATCAAATGCTCAAGTATCAGATTTTAAGTTTTCAGATTATCTGTCCATACAATAAATTTATTTTGAAGTTTGATAAAGGTTAAGTTTTGAGGTTAATTGAAGGAAGTTCTTTTTATATTCTGTATTTCTTCTTTACCATTTTAATAGAGCCTATGTGCAGACACATTAGAAAAGGACTGGAACAAAGTAATCTGAAAAGGGCGCTGGTGGATGTGGAGTGGAATATTTGCCAAGACTGTAAGATGGACAATAAACTAAAAGACAGATCTGAGGAAGAAACAGAAGAAAACCCTTCAGTTTGGCTGTGTCTTAAATGTGGCCATCAGGTATGCCTATGTTTGGATCAATAAGGGGTTTTAGAAATCTCTTTCAACTTGTATTAGAAAGTATTACCTGTAAGTACGATCTGGATAATCATGATGCCAGCCGGTGTAGATCTTGTTTTCTGGGGAACCAGGTCTGAGACAGATTTGTATATAGGTACTGTATTGGTGCATGTTCTCAAGTACCAAACCAGTAAGATGGAAGCAGTTTTAGGCAGAGGGAGAAACTGGTTGAAGGGATGAATTGCAATAGAGCCTCAGCCAGCCCCACATTTAACTGTGAGCCTTCAGAGATGTCCTGAATTGAAACAAGCAGCCAAGTCTTATACCTGTGTGTAGACAAGTCACTAGATATGCACTGCCCCTTGCGTGGTGTAGGAACCTGGGCAAGGCAGCCCCCTTTTGTGACAATAGTTTCTGGGAATGGATGGACTGAGCTCAGACCCTCTCAGTAAGCCACGTTCCCAAGAGTTGGGGGAATGAATACTATGGTCATGCAGGGTGAGAGAGTATTTGGCTGGCCCATCACAGTGTCTGATACACCAGCTCACAGCAATTGCCATGTTACTAAATGTTAGAACCTTTTAGTCACCCTTAGTGGTGACAACTTTAAATGTTAGGAACCTGGCTACTAGCCTATACTGAATTTCAACATAAGGCAGACAGAAATTTTTTCATTTTTTAAAATTGAAGATGTCATTGAGAAAATCATAGATTCACATCCAGTTCTAAAGAATGATACAGAGATTTTTTTGCATAGTGTTAACGTCACGTACATGGTTTTTTAAAATATTATGCACATTGATATAGTCCTCTGGCCTCATTCAGATCCCTCTAGTATTTTCTGTCATTTGTGTGGGCATTATGTTCTGTATACTTTTATTACCACAGATTTGTGTGCCCATCACTACAGTCAAGATAATGAATTTGGAACAGGCATTTAGCCTAATGTGAAGACATCTGCATCCCACATCAAAGTGCATAAGTTTTATACCTGGGTCTAGCACCTGATTGTGACTTCTTGCCAGTACAGATCATGGGAGACAGTGGTGATGGTTCAACTAATTGGGTTCCTGCCACCCAGGTGGGAGACCTGGTTTATATTCCTGGGTCCTGCCTCCTATCTTCTGTCCCAGCCAAGCCCTGGCCATTACAGGCATTTGAGGAATGAACTAGCTAGTGGTGTTCTTTCTCTGTCTCTCAAATAAATTGTAAAGTGATAAAAATTACACTGAATTGTTCCAACATCATCAAGAACTCATTACCCTTTTATAATCATATATCCCTATTATCATGCCTCTCCCTAGTATCTGGCTACCACTACTCTGTTATCTAGTTCAAAAAATTTTGTAATTTAAACAATGTTACATGAACAGTATTACACAGTATAGGCCCTAAGATTTTATTTCTTTAGGATAAATGTCTAAGAGTGAAATTGCTGGGTCCTCTGATAATTAAATGTTTAGATTTTTAAGAAACTGCCAAGGTACTGGAGCTGTGGCGCAGCAGGTTAACTGTCACCTGTAGTATCGGCATCCCATATGGATGCCCATTCAAGTCCTGGCTGTCCCACTTCTGATCCAGCTCCCTGCTAATGTGCCTGAGAAAGCAGTGGAGGATGGCCCAAGTTCTTGGTCCCCTGCGCTCATGTGGAAGACTGAGAGCAAGCTCTTGGGACCTTGGCCATTGTGGCCATTTGGGGAGTGAACTAGTGTATGGAAGATGTGTCTCTCCCTCTCTCTGTAACTCTTTCAACTAAATAAAATAAATGTTTTAACAAAACAAAACTGCAGTTTTTTAGAGTGACTGTACCATTTTATGTTCCTACCAGCAATGTATGAGTAATTTCCTTTTTCAGTATCTTTGCCAACATTTAGTATTGTCAGAATTTTTATTTTAGCCATTGTCATAAGAGTATATTGATAGCTTAAACAGCCTACGTTAGGAGCTGGTGTTTGGTCTAGCAGTTAAGATGCTGGTTAAGATTCTTGTGTTGCATATTAGAGTGCCTGGGTTTGATTCTGGGCTCCATGTCCAGCTCTTTGCTCTTGCAGACTCTGGGAGGCAGCAGGTCATGGCTCAAATGGTAGTCTCCCAGCCACACATCTGGGAGACATGGATGGAGTTCTCGGCTCTTGGTTTTGGCCTGGCCAAACCCCTGGTTGTTGTGGGCACTTGGGGAGTGAACCAGAGGATAAGAGATCAGTGTTTCTGCCTTCCAAATAAAAAAAAAAAAGAAAAAAAAAGTTTCTATTGCTTATTTGTCATTTGAAAATTGAGCCTCTTCATACAGATGATGAGTATGAATATATTTTACTATTTTGTATTTTTCAGAATATATTTCCTGTTATAAATTTTATTCTGCTCCCTTTTTAATTCCTCGGGGTAAGATGGTGTCAGTACTAACTGTTCATGTTCATCCCACTAGCTGTCTTCTGCACTCTTAGCTAGTGATTCTTTTTTTTTTTTTAAACATTTTATTTATTTATTTGAGAGGTAGAGTTACAGAAAGTGCAGAGGGAGAGATAGAAAGAAAGGTCTTCCATCCGCTGTTCCTTTCCCCAAATGGCCACAACGGCTGGAGCTGTGTTGATCCAAAGCCAGGAGCTTCTTCCAGGTCTCCCACATGGGTGCAGGGCCCACTAGGGCCATCTTCTGTTGCTTTCCCAGGCCATAGCAGAGAGCTGGATTGGAATAGGAGCAGCGGGGACTAGAACTGGTGCCCTTATGGTATGCTGGCACCTCAGACAGAGAATTAACCTATTGCGCCACAGCGCTGGACCCACTAGTGATTCTTAATTGTTATCTCAAGATAACTCCTTCATGGGCTGGCGCTGTGGCTCACTTGGCTAATCCTCCACCTGTGGCTCTGGCATCCCGGGTTCTAGTCTCGGTTGGGGCGACAGATACTAGTCCTGGTTGCTCTTCTTCCAGGCCAGCTCTCTGCTGTGGCCCAGGAGGGCAGTGGAGGATGGCCCAAGTGCTTGTGCCCCTGCACCCGCATGGGAGACCGTGAGGAAGCGCCTGGCTCCTGGCTTCAGATCGGCGCAGCACTGCCCGCAGTGGCCATTTGGGGAGTGAACCAACAGAAGGAAGACTTTTCTCTCTGTTTCTCTCTCACTGTCTATAATTCTCTCTCTCTCTCTCACTGTCTAATTAAGCCTGGCCAAAAATAAATAAATAAATAAAAATGATAACTCCTTGTGTTTCAAATGATCTCAGATATTATATTTTTAAAATTAGCATTAAATTTTAATTTATTTATTTTGGAATTAAACATTGAGGGGGATAAATTAAACAGGTAGTGTTTGATATCATAAAGAATTAGAAGCCACTGATGTGTATTCTCCAAAGCCTATTATTTAGCGGCAGTAGAAACAATACCAGCTATTGTAGTATGGTCTGTTTAAAAGTTGGTACCCTAGTTCTTGTATGTACACAGTGAAGATATATTTCTTAACAGTGATCTGACCTTGTTTCAGGTGGCAGAAAATATGGTTTTGTTCTTTTATAAATAAACCTATGTATCTTTTAGGTTAAAGCCCCCCCCCCCCTTTTTTTTTAAGATACTTATTTTATTTGAAAGGCAGACAGTTACAAAGAGAGAGGGAGAGATGGAGGGAGATATTCTATCCACTAGTTCACTCCCTAAATGTCCACAAATGGCTGGTGCTGGGCCAGACCGAAGCTAGGGCCAGAAGCTTCATCTGATTCTCCCACATGGGTGCAGGGGCCCAGGTACTTGGGCACCTTCCGCTGCTTTCCCAGGCACATTAGCAGGGAGCTGGATCAGAAGTGGAGCAGCCAGCACTCAAACCAGCACCTATATGGGATGCTAGCGTTGCAGTCTGTGGCTTAAACTTGCTACTCCACAATGCTGGCCCCTAAAGTCTCCCATTTACTTGTTCAAATTAATACTTATCAGTTACCTTCCATGTGTTAGATGTTTTAAGATTTCTCTATCAGTTTGAGCCTTTGGAATTTATAGTACCAGGGAGAGAGGATATAAATATCTTAACTTAAATACAGAGCAGAAAATAAGCAATGCCACCAGGAATTTATACCGTTTACAAAATTTTTTTATTCATTTGTTTTCATTTTATTTGAAAGTGAGCAAGAGAGATTGTGAGAGGGAGAGACAGAGATGTTCATCTGCTGATTCACCCCCGCTACCCCTAGTGTCTATATTAGCCAGAGCTGGACCAGGTTGAGGCCAAGAGCCTACCACTCTATCCAGGTCTCCCTTGCGTGTGGCAGGGACCCAAGGACTTGAGCCATCACCTCTGCCTCCCAGAGTGTACTTTATCAGGAAGCTGGATCAGAACAGAGTAGATGAAACAGGCACTTGGATTATGGGATGTGAGCATTTCAATGAGTGACTTACCCACTGTGCCAAACGCCTGCCCCTGTACCATGTTTTATAGGATTTTGTTTACAGGAAGGTTACAGTATTTTTATCTCCTGGAAAGATAATCATAGTCTTCTGGGAGGTGGTGGCTTTTGAACAAGATTCCGAAGAGTAGATGGGATTTGGTCAGGTGATAGTAACGGTGAAGGATTCTAGAGCAAATAGAATTACATGAACCAAACTGTATAGTTGTAGAAGTGCTGAGTATATTTTAGCTATAGTTGGTATGGAATAGAAGAATATGCTGGAAATGTAGGCTGAGGTAAGAGAGTACCTAGTTTGTTCATTAGAAAAGAGTTTAAGAGGGCAAGTTTAATTTTAAAATTGTATATGAATAGAGCTTTGTTTCAGGAACATTAAACTGAAAAAAAGTATGTGGAGAAGGAAGCTGAAGTTAAGAGCTGCTAAGAGGTCCCAATCAGAATTAATGAGTCCTACATTAGTGTGAGCTTATTGAGATTGGAAAGAAAAAGTTGGAGGCTGCGCCGCGGCTCAATAGGCTAATCCTCCACCCAGCGGCACCAGCACACCGGGTTCTAGTACCAGTCGGGGCGCCGGATTCTGTCCCGGTTGCCCCTCTTCCAGGCCAGCTCTCTGCTGTGGCCCGGGAGTGCAGTGGAGGATGGCCCAAGTGCTTGGGCCCTGCACCCCATGGGAGACCAGGAGAAGCACCTGGCTCCTGCCATCGGATCAGCGCGGTGCGTCGGCCACAGCGCGCCAGCCGCGGCGGCCATTGGAGGGTGAATCAACAGCAAAGGAAGACCTTTCTCTCTGTCTCTCTCTCACTATCCACTCTGCCTGTGGGGGAGGGGGGGGAAGCAAGTTGGAGAAGAGCACTTGAAGTGCATTGTTTTCTAAACATCTTCCTCCTTGAATGTCTTTGGTTGCCTACAGATATTTAAATCTTAACAAGGTCTAGACTCTAGGAGTCTAACAATTTTATATTTCAAATTGCAAGAAGGGCAGAATTTCTTGAACCACTTGATTGTGATAGATTATGAATTCTCTCCTCTGTTGGTGAGTTTTTGTGGCTTTGAAGTTTATGATTGTGATTCTCCAGGGCTGTGGCAGAGATTCAAAGGAGCAGCATGCCTTGAAGCACTATATGACACCAAGATCTGAACCTCACTGTTTGGTTCTTAATTTGGATAACTGGAGTGTATGGTGAGTTTCAATTCCTGTGCTCATTGGGTGGAAAAGTATTTAAAATATTAGAAGATGGAAGTTTCTGAAAATATTTAAGAATCAAGAAAGTTAAAAAATTTTTAGTATTTGTTTAAATACCATCACTTTCAGAAGACCAGCGAATATGACATTTTAAGTAGCTTTTTTTTAGTATTACACAGTAATTGTTTCCTGTAAAAACTTAGGAATCTTCTTCATTTTGTTTTTCTTGCTTGTGATATTATAAAGAATGTAGTGGGTTGTTTATAGTTTAAAGATTGGGACTTGGGGATAGCATTGTGGAAAAGCAGGTAAATCTGCCATCTAATGCTGGCATCCCATAAGAGTGCTGTTTCAAGTCCTGGTTGCACCACTACAAATCGAGCTGTCTGTTAATGGCCTAAGAGCAGCAGAGGATGGCCCAGGTGTTTGGGCCCCTGCCACCCTTGTGGGAGACCTGGATGAAACTCCTGGCTCCTGTCTTTGGCCTGGCCTAGTCCTGGCCATTGCGGCCATCTGGGGAGTGAGCCAGTGGATGGAAGACCTCTCTCTCTCTCTTTGTCTCTCCTTGCTCTGTAACTCTGACTTTCAAGTAAATAAATAAATATTAAAAAGAAAAAAATATTGGGACACTAAGAACAAATTTCAGATAAATGAGAATATAGTAAAATTTTGGCAGTGAATATGCATGAAAATAAATGTCAGTCTGATATGTTTTCCTATATTTTAACATAATCTAATTTTCATGACTTTTAACATAATCAAAATATTTTTTCATAACAATGTTCACTGAATGTCATCTGTCAGTTGTAAAATTTGTTTACTTTTGAAACAAGTGTAGGAAGGGCTTTGACTTTAATATTGTAACCAATGCAGTAAAATGTTTGGAATTTTTTTTTATAATATTTATATGTAGCCATAATTCTAGCTAACTTTATTAATAATAAACTAGAGTTAATATGCATAACTTCTTTAAGAAAATAGAATTTTTTGTAAAGATTTATTTATTTATTTGAAAGGCAGAGTTACAGAGAGAGAGAGAAAGAGACAGAGAGAGAGAGAGATCTTCCATCCACTGGTTTACTCCCTAAATGGTTACAGTGGTTGGAGCTGAGCGGATCTGACGCCAGGAGACAGGAGCTTCTTCTGGGTCTGCCAAGTGTGTGCAGGGGCCCAAGGACTTGGGCCATCTTCCGTTGCTTTCCCAGGTGCGTTAGCAGGGAGCTGGATTGTAAGTGAAACAATTACAATTGAAAACAAACAAGCTGGGACTCAAACTGTCACCCATATGGGATGCCGGCACTGCAGATGGTGGCTTTACCTGCTACACTACAGTGGCAGCCTCAGAAAATAGAATTTTTATTTTCATTTTCTCTAGTGAATAATTTGATGGTTACATACTTTGGGTTCTAGGAATTATAATTTGCCTCCTTTTTTATTTGTCCATTTATCACTTTTCTTCTCTTTGATCTTTCCGGGACACAGGTGTTATATTTGTGATGATGAAGTCCAGTATTGCAGTTCAAACCGACTGGGCCAAGCAGTTGATTATGTTAGGAAACAATCTGGTATTCCAGCACCAAAACCAGGTAAATTATTTGTTTCTTAATCTGTACTATAATGTTGATTGCATATCTGCTGATATTTAGATTTATTGTACTACCTGGCATTACATACAGCTGAGTAATATTGTTTATGATTGATCTCAAACTGTGAGATACTGATCTCAAACTACATTTGGCTCAGAATATAAAACAGTAAACTATATTCAATTATAAGATGTTATAGGGGATGTGATAAATAATTTAGTGAGATGTGGTGAGGGGTCTAGACTAGATAATAGGTACTGGATACTGTTCCTGTAACACCAGCCTATGTTGTTTGTACTGCAATATATTTTGTAATAGAGAGACTTCAATCTGGCTGCTGGAATGATGTGTACTTGTAAAAGTATTTATTGTAACTCCTGCTAATGGTTAGATACATCTCAGACTCTTTCCATGTGCAGTTATGTTAGTTGGGTTAGCATACAGCATTTGCTTTGAGGTTTTTCTTTAGATTTTTACTGTCACAGGTATCTTTGTTAGAGCCAAAATTGCTTGTTGTTGACTTAAGGGTCAGTTTTTGACCAAGAGAATTCAAATTTACTTCACATTCACATTTTTATTGTTTTTCACTTTTGTTTCACAAAACTGTCCTCACTTGTAATGAATTTTTGTGCAGTACAAAAGGGAAGATTTATACCGAAGCATATACTATTGAGTTTCATTTGTCAAACTCAGTACTCATCAGTTCCATTTTTGTTTGTTTGTTCTTCTTTCTATCATAATTTAAAAATATTTATTAGATAACATTTAACATCAAATTGGTGGTAAATGTTAGGTAAAAATCACAATTTCTAGATTTCTGTCCAGAGTATAACTTTGTATTTGATTTGGCTGTATTTACACATTTTGCTAAACCTTTTCTTCTTTTCTTAAAGCAGAGAAAGATAATGGGAGCATTGAACTTGAGAATAAAAAATTAGAAAAAGAGAGTAAAAATGAACAAGAGAGAGAAAAAAAGGAAAACATGCCTAAAGAAAATCTGCCCTTGAATTCTGCTTCCCAAATAACTGTGAAAGGACTCAGTAACTTGGGAAATACGTGTTTCTTCAATGCTGTTATGCAGGTGCCAGTGTCAATTTTCTCCCTTTCAAAAAAAAAAAAAAAAAAAAAAGCTAGCCTTTTGCTCATAAGATCTGTTTCTTAAGGAATTGATTTTTCTTCCCTAAGTAATGTATGTCTATGACTTAAAAGAAAACTCAAGGACAGTTATTACATGTCAGTAAAACATCCTGGTGAGCTTGGGTGCCTTGGGGTTTAAACAAACATGAGTTCAGCCTTCATGGAGCTTGGATTTGGGTGGAGGAAAGCACATGATAACTTCAGTGTAACAAATATTAGTTACAAGTGGGAGTGGGTGGTGGTGAGGGAATTGAGAACTGGGTAGGTACTTTGATTGGGTGCTGGGAGAATGCCCCTGAAATGAGCAAGCAAAGAACTGAAGATTTTAAAAGCCATGTGATTTTCTGTTTTGATAGAATAGAATCTTAAGAACTAATTGGAATGAATTGATATGCCATTCAATAGTTTTACTTTTCTTCTCCATCCTACATTCCAGAATTTATCACAAACACCAGTGCTTAGAGAACTACTAAAAGAAGTAAAAATGTCTGGAACGATTGTTAAAATTGAACCACCTGATTTGGCACTAACAGTATGTACTTAAATATTTTCTTTTATAATCAGTAACTATACTCTTTGTAAACATCCATACCGTAAAGTACTTTAGAAAATTGACATTCTTTTCTATGATTTTTGTTTGTTTTGGCTGTGTTTTACTTTAGATTGCCAAGTTAGCTTTCAGGCCTGTCCTGTTTTTCTGTGTTTGATTTCCTTCTTGGGAAACCAAGGGAGCCCAGAGTAAGGTCTTCTATCCACTGGCTCACTCCTCAATTGGCCGCAATGACCAGAGCTGCGCCAATCCAAAGCCAGAAGCCAGGAGCTTCTTCCAGGTCTCCTAAGTGGGTGCAGAGGCCCCAAATGGCTACAATGGTTGGGTCTAAGCCAGGCCAAAGCCAGGAGCCTGGAGCTCCATTTGGGTCTCCCATGTCGGTGGTATGGGACCAAGCACTCGGGCCGTCTTGCTTCGCTTTCTCGGGTGCATTATTAGGAAGGAGCTGGATCAGCAGTGGAATAGCTAGGACTGGAAACCGTGTTCATATGGGACACTGGTGTCACAGGTGGGCAGCTTATCCTGCTGTACCACAGAGCTGGCCCTGCTTTTAATTATCTAGTAAGGTGCCTTAACTGTGTAGACGAATGAATTTTACTTTAACCATTTTTATTATTAATATTTTGTTTTGACTATTGGTTCTTAGGTGGGGAATTCCTGATAATCTAAAACTATCAAATGATAGAACTGAATTCTCCATTAGATAGTTAGACAGTCTATGACCAGAATGTCTCTGTGTCTTTGAATATACATTTTTTATTATTTATTTTTATTTTTATTTTATTTTTTAAATCTTATTTTCATTTTTTATTATTTTATTTTATTATTTTTTTTATTTTTGACAGGCAGAGTGGACAGTGAGAGACAGAGACAGAGAGAAAGGTCTTCCTTTTTGCTGTTGGTTCATCCTCCAAATATACATTTTAAACTTTTCAATAGGGCATCTCTGTCAGGAACATTGGCAACAGATGTTAAGTAGTTACATTTTGGTAACATAAATAATTCCAAAATTTGACTGAAGAAAGTAATTTTTATTCCCATATTCAGGAACCCTTAGAAATAAACCTTGAACCTCCAGGCCCTCTTACTTTAGCCATGAGCCAGTTTCTTAATGAGATGCAAGAGACCAAAAAGGGAATTGTGACACCTAAAGAACTCTTTTCTCAGGTCTGTAAAAAGTGAGTATCCATTTTGATTGTGCTTTCTGTGCATCAGGAAGATGCTGAGAAATAATACATAAAAATTAATAACATTAGAACCACCCTAGTCTGTGTGTGTGTTATTTATGTATATAATACAGAATAGTATTTCATTTGAATTTCTGAAAATGTATTTTATAATTAAAAGTCTGCCAAAAGTTGTTGCTAAACAGAGGTTTTAAGGAAGTAGAACACTTTTCGACTTAAAAGTGCCCAAGATTTTATAAAAGTAGCTCTGTATTTTACTCAACTCATCGTTGCTTTTCTTTCTTTTGTTTTTCTGCAGAGCAGTGCGATTTAAAGGCTATCAGCAGCAAGACAGCCAGGAGCTGCTTCGCTATTTATTGGATGGGATGAGAGCAGAAGAGCACCAAGTTAGCATATTATGACCATCATATTTTATAAACCCATCTTCATGAACTTGATTGTCATTTGATTCCATAAGGTTTATTAAAGCAATGAAAGCTAGTTATTGAGGCCATTGTGCTTTACATCTTCTTTAACCAGTATGTAAGAGAATTAGAAGTGATTCTATTTTACTTGATGCTTTAGTTTAGTTGATACTTACAGCAATATTGTTCTTTTTTTTCCTGAGATTTCTATTATTTATTTGAAAGGCAGAGAGGGAGATACAGAAAGAGAAATAGCTGTTACATCTACCAGTTCACTTCCCAGATGACCATAGTGGCATGGCTAGGCTAGTTCAAAGCCAGGAGCCACGAACTCTATCCAGGTCTCCCATGTTGAGGAGGCAGGGGACAAAGTATATGGGTCATCTTCTGCTGCTTTCCCAGGCACAGTTGTTGTTGTTGTTGTTGTTTTTGAAAGATTTATTTATTTACTTGAAAGGCAGAGTTACAGAGAAGGAGAAGCAGAAGCAGATAAGTCTTCCATCTGCTGGCTCACTCCCTAGATGGCCACAACAGCAAGGGATGGGCCAGGCCAAAACAAGGAGCCAGTAGCTTCTTCTGGGTCTCCCATGTGGTTAGAGGGCCCAAGGACCTGGGCCGTCTTCCGATGCTTTCCCAGGCTCAGTAGCAGGGAGCTGGATTGAAGTGGAGCAGCCACGACCTGAACTGGCACTCCAGTACAGCATACTGATGTTGTGGGTGGCAAGCTGAAACTGAATTTGCTGCACTGCAACATCAGCTCTGGCAATATTATTATTTTTTTTAATTTTTTTTTGACAGGCAGAGTTAGACAGTGAGAGAGAGAGACAGAGAGAAAGGTCTTCCTTTTTCTGTTGGTTCACCCCAAAAGTGGCTGCTACGGCTGGCGCGTTGCAGCCTGCGCGCTGTGCCAATCCAAAGCCAGAAGCCAGGTGCTTCCTCCTGGTCTCCTGTGCAGGTGCAGGCCCAAGGACCTGGGCCATGCTCCACTGCACTCCCGGGCCACTGCAGAGAGCTGGACTGGAAGAGGAGCAACCGGGACAGAATCTGGCGCCCCAACCGGGACTAAAACCCGGGGTGCTGGCGCCACAGGTGGAGGATTAGCCTAGTGAGCCACAGCACCGGCCAAGGCAATATTATTCTTAAAAAGGTTCAGTTATATTAGCCTCTACCAGGAGTACTACAAAGTATTGGAAAATATTTCTGCCCAAACAATTCTCAGTTGTAGTATACCCTTATTCTGAGTGTGATTTAACAGTTTTTCATTTTGTTAGAATCATGAAACATTTGTGACATCATCAAATTGTTGTTGATTATCAGGATGTAAAATAATGTAATTGGGGATGTCAGTTTAATTAATAATTATAATAATAGTAATAAGAACTAGTATTTATTTGGTTCTTATTTTATGCCAAGTGCTGCTCTGTGTTATGAATTACCTTTACTTAGTTCTCTTGTTCTCTAGGTAGATTGCTGTTATGGAATGAGAAAATAATAACAGCATCTAATTTTCTATAGGTAGATGCTGTCACTATTTTATTTCTATGAAGTTCTGGTATAGAGAAGTTTTTTATCCAGGTCAGGTTCACCGAGTAAAGATGGGGCTGGTTTGAAATTTAAGAGTGTGTTATTGTAGCTACCTTGTAACCACTCTATTTATAAGGCAAGATATTTTCAGTGTCTTTCTAAAAGAGTTGGGTATATTCTGAAAAGCTTTGTTTAAATAGGTTTAAGATCTTGAAATGATAAGAAACTACATTTATTTAGGGGTTAGTGATTGCTTTATAGTCATAATTCCTTTTGGCTCCTTGCATTAATTTTGAAAATGTAATTTTAGAAATATTGATTTTTACTAAAGTCAGTCTGGGGAGCTACATCTCGATCACTTTCCTGACTTGATTACGTATTTTCTAAGGAAAATAACTAAAATTTAAATTTAATAGTATATATATATCCATTTTATTACTTTTAGAGAGTGAGTAAAGGAATTCTTAAAGCATTTGGTAATTCTACTGAAAAATTGGATGAAGAACTAAAAAATAAAGTTAAAGGTAATGTCTGACTTTTTGAACTAAAACACTATAGTTGAATTCCTCTGTACCTTAGGACAAGATTGCTGGTACATGTATTTCAAATCCACAGTTATTAACATACAACTATTTCTACATAATTGATTTTCAAAAATTGTCAATATTCCCAAAGTGAATGTTTCAGAAAAATTTTAATTTGTATATTCTTTTTATGCATTTTTATAGTAAAATTTACATGGAGCTAATATGGCATCACAGTTTTCTTAAAAATTCAGAACTATCATGAGTAGTAATCTATGAATTACATTGTTACTGTGGTTTGTTAGTGACTGGTTTATTAATTGTGGATCCAACTTAGGTTTATGTTGTATGTAGTAAGGACTGAGGATCTGTCCAGTAGGACTTTCTATGATGATGGAATTCTTCTACATTTATACTTCCCTAGAGGTTACTAGCCATAGGAGCTGCTGGGCAGGTGAAAGATCACTGGTGAAACTGAAAAACCACATTTTTCTTTTTATTAAATCTTGTCTAAATAGTCACAGTTGCCAGGGCTACTGTATTGTAAAGCTAAATGGATTCAGCTTATAGCAACCCTTGTCTCCCTTGGTCCTCTTGAGAACCTTGCTGGGAACAGAGTGGTACCTGCTGGCACTGTATCTTAAACTGGGTTTCTGTGTAAATGCATACCTATCATTTGAATAATACTTAGAAATTTCATGTGTTTGGAAAATTAGAAGACCAGGGAGTAAAATGTTGTGACCTTTCATTAGATATAGCAAGATTATTTCTGAAAATGTAGGAAAATAAAAGCAAGATTTGTCTGAAACGTTTTATTTATTTTTCAAGATTTATTTATTTGAAAGCCAGAGAGAGAGGAAAAGACAGGGAGATCTTCCACTCAGTGGTTTACTCCCCAGGTTGTACACGGCTGGGGCTGGTCCAGGCTGAAGCCTGGAACTTGAAATTTCATCTGAATCTGTCATGTGAGTGGCAGGGGCCCAAGCATCTGGACCATCTTCTGCTGCCTTCCTAGGGGTGTTACCGGGGAGCTGCATTGAAAGTGGAGCAGACAGGATTTGAACCTGTGCTATAATATGAGATGCCTTTGTCTTAAGTGGTGGCTTAAGCTCCACAATGCAGGCCCATGAAACATTTTAATTAGTTAAGTAATTAAACTATAAAAAGAGTTCAGTTTCCTATAAAAATCAAAATCCTAAGAGTTCAGAAAGTGAATTATGTGCATTTTTCTTCAAGCTTGACATTGTGGTATTGCTTTTCAGTACTGAGTGTTAGAATGTTAGAGCTACAACTAGGAAGCTAGAATCATTCAGTGTAGTTCAGTCTGCTTAGGTTACTAATGGAGTTTTGGAAAATTGGCAAATGTCACTGACTCACACAATTGACTAGATCTTGGTTAAGACCTTTTTCCTTATTCATAAAAGGTGACTGTGTTAAATGCTCTGAGATAGAGTCTGTGCTACCGACTTCTATGGCATAAAAATAAAATTGAGTAATTATTGATAGAAAAGTCTTCAGAACAGGAAGTTAAAATTTTAGGATTACATAGGTAACTAAGTGGTTTAACTTACTTGGTTAATTATATAAAGACAATTTGTTCTTTACAGATTATGAAAAGAAAAAATCGATACCAAGTTTTGTGGATCGCATCTTTGGTGGTGAACTAACTAGTACAATCATGTGTGATGAATGCAGGACTGTAAGTACATAATAGTGTGGGCTGGGTTTATTTATTAATATCACAGAGTACAGTGTATCAGGTTTTTTTTTTTTTTTTTCAAACAAAGCAAAACAAGACAAAACAATAATATCGGGTCAGCATTGTGGCATGGCAGGTTAAGCCACTGCTGCAACCTGGCATCCGTTATAAGCTCTGGTTCAAGTCCACTTCCCATCCTGCTTAATGTGCTTGGAAAAGCGCAGAAGATGACCCAAGTGCTTGGGCCCCTGCCACCCACGTGGGGAAGCCCGGATGAAGTTCCAGCCTCCTAGTTTCAATCTGGCCCCATCCTGGCCATCATGTATGGCAGCCGCTTGAGAAGTATACCAGAGGATAGAAGATCTCTCTCCCTTTCACCATCTATCCCTTTCTCCCTGTAACTCTGTCTTTCGAATAAATAAATAAATCTTTTTTAAAAAGGTTATGTGTTAAGTTCATGGGTGTTCTTTGCTGAACTATCCAAATGTGCATCATTCTTTGCTGGCAATATCAGCACTCCTTAAATCTCCCCCTCCACTCCTATTTTTTACTTATGAATTTTTGAGAGACATACAGAGAGAAAGAAGAAAATAAGCTACCATCCTCTGGTTTATTCTCAGAATGCCTGCATCATTCCGGGTTGAACATGGGCCAAAGCTGGGAGCTGGGAATTCAACCCAGATATCCAGCATGGGTGGCAGAACCCATTGAGCCATCACCACTGCCTCCCGGGGTCTATATTGGCATGAACCAGACCTGGATGTTGAACCTAGGTACTTCAGTGTGGAGTAGGCTTAACACCTATCCCATCACTCCTTAAATCTTCAAGAAGTTAAACATTTAATTTGTTTTTCAAACTCAGAGGTCTCAACATTGTGTAATTTTTCACTTCAGATTTTCTTAAGCCTTTATTTTTATTTTTTAAATTAATCATTTAAAATTTATTTTATTTGGAAGATAGCATTAGGGAGAGAGAGGGAGAGACAGAGATCTTCTCCCAAATGGCTGCAACGGTCAGGGCTGGACCAAGCCAAAGCCAGGAGCTAGGAGCTACTTCCAGGTCTCCCACGTGAGTGCAGGAGCCCAGGGACTTGGGCCAATCTTCTGCTGCTTCCCCAGGGCCATTATCAGGGAGCTAGACTCAATGTGATGTGCCCGTGCTGCAGATGGTGGCTTAACCTGCTGTGCCACAGCACTGTCCCCTCCCAGGCACATTAATAAGGAGCTGGATTGGAAGCAGAGCAGCCAGGACCTAAACCAGCAGTCCAGTCTGGCATACCAATATGGCATTCCAATATGGTGTTGCGGGTGGCAGCTAAACTTGCTGCACTGATACCAGCCCCAGCAATATTGTGGAGCAGCCAGGACTTGAAGCAGCATCCCATATGGCGCTACAGGCGGCGTCTTTACCTGCTATTCCCCAGCATCGGCCCAAGCCTTTGCAACCTTCTCTCCTAACTCACCACCACCACCACCACCACCACCACCATCACCCCGGCCTCAGGGGATTTTACTGTGTGATTATAATGTTTAAAGTGATTCTTTGCTTTCTTTTTTACATTTTCATTTTTTTTTATTAAGGTCTCGTTGGTTCATGAATCGTTCCTTGATTTGTCTCTCCCAGTTTTAGATGATCAGGTAAGACTATTGAATTTACTGTATTAAAGGGAAGCCTCATTACCTTTTTCAACTTTGTATAGTACTATCCCAGGAAAAATTTTTCTTGTACTGTTTGAGATAAAATAATTTTTAGGATTTGAGTAAAGAATGAGGGATTTTTTTTCAAAAAAGAGAATGATATATATAGAGCTCTTTTTTTTTTTAATTTTTATTTATTTATTTTTTTTGACAAGCAGAGTGGACAGTGAGAGAGAGAGACAGAGAGAAAGGTCTTCCTTTGCCGTTGGTTCACCCTCCAATGGCCGCTGCGGCCGGCGCGCTGCGGCCGGCGCACTGCGCTGATCCGATGGCAGGAGCCAGGAGCCAGGTGCTTTTCCTGGTCTCCCATGGGGTGCAGGGCCCAAGCACCTGGGCCATCCTCCACTGCACTCCCTGGCCACAGCAGAGAGCTGGCCTGGAAGAGGGGCAACCGGGACAGAATCCGGCGCCCCGACCGGGACTAGAACCCGGTGTGCCGGCGCCGCAAGGCGGAGGATTAGCCTAGTGAGCCGCGGCGCCGGCCGATATATATAGAGCTCTTTATAGGTAATTACCTTGATTGGTTTATTTAAAGGGAAGTATTTTCTTCCTATTAAAATTGCTATTTTTGTTATTTAAGATTAACCACAAATCCATTGCATTCTTAATGTTAAATATTATTATTGGTTATAAACCATATATTAATGTAATTCTTTTTAAATATTAATAGGAAAAAAACAGAACATGTTTATGAATATTGGTTAAATCATTATTCAACTTCATATGAATTTAAGTCCCTGTCCTGTTACTTAGTAATGGAAGTCTCACCAAACTTCCTTTATTTTCTCTTTCTTTAAAACCATCATTTATGTGCAAAGGAAGAAAGGAGTAAGAGGCGATATCTGAGGTATAACAGAAATAACAAGCAGAAAGTACATTTAGAAATGGACTGTTTACAGCATGTATCTAATAAAAGTCATTACATTCTTTTTTGTTACCCTCACATGTGAAGTTATTTTTTTGTTATATTCACTTGTTCTTTTAGTATGTGAAGAATGCTTACCAGTATACGAGATGAATTTATTTTGTTCTCGATATATTTTCGAATATTGAGAAAAATAAAATAGTATAAAATAGGAGTAGAAAAGCTTCTTTGTAACATGAATTTTCTTATTTTGAAATTTTTTCCTTTTTTACATTTTAATTTTAATTAGTTTTTACAGATCCAATGTGATTTGTAGATACAATAACGATATTCCCTTCTTCCCTTTCTCCCTCCTTTTTAAAAAGTTTTTGAAGATTTATTTTACTTAATTGAAAGCCAGAGTGACAGAGAGAGAGGGAGAGGCAGAGAAAGAAAGAAATCTTTCACTAGTTCACTTCCCAAATGCCTGCAATGGCTGGAGGTGGATGGGACTGAAGCCGGAGCCCAGAACGCCATCCAGATCTCCCATGTGACTTGGGGGGGGGGGCGGGACCCAAATACTTGGGCCATCTTTTACCCTTTTTTTTTTTTTTAAGATTTATTTATTTATTTGAAAGTCAGAGTTACACAGAGAGAGGAGTGGTAGAGAGAGAGGTCTTCCATCTGATGGTCCACCCCCAGATGGCCGCAATGGCCCCAGAGCATCTTTTGCTCTTTTCCCAGGTACATTAGGAGGGAGATAAATTGGAGCAGCCGGCACTCAAACCAGTGCTCTGAATTGTGATGCCAGTGTCCAGGCAGTAGCTTAACTTGCTGCACCACACATCTCAGAATGTGTCTGTACATGTTTTAGAAGTGAGGGTGGATAACCATGAAGAAATGTAGCAACAGTTCTCACCTTCAAGTTCTGGAGGTCAGAAATCCAAAATGGTTGTTATCAGGCTAACATCAAGGTGTCAGCGAGGCAGTTTCGGGAGGCTGTAAGGGAGAATCTGTTTGTTTGCCTTTTTCAGTGTCTAGAAAGTACCTCATTCCTGCTTTTATTATAACTTCATGTATTCTTAGCCTGAATTTTCATGTAAACAAATGGTAGCTGTAAAATATTTTGCAAATTCTTCTTTTTTCAAAAAGTTTTTGACTCATATTCTTTCCATATTTTAAGAGTGGTAAGAAAAGTATAAATGATAAAAATCTAAAGAAGACAATGGAAGATGAAGATAAAGACAGTGAGGAAGAAAAAGATAATGACAGTTACGTAAAAGAGAGAAATGACATTCCTTCAGGAACAAGTAAACACTTACAGAAAAAAGCAAAGAAGCAAGCCAAGAAGCAAGCCAAAGTGAGTAATTATGAGGAAAATCATGCTTTTTTTTTAAGATTTTTATTATTTTTATTTGAAAGATAGTTACAGACAGAGACGGAGAGACAGAGAGAAAGGTCTTCTATCCACTGCCTTAATGGCCACAACAGCCCGAGCTGGGTCGATCTGAAGCCAGGAGCCTTTTCTGGGTCTCCCATGCAGGTGCAGGGGCCCAAGCACTTGGGCCATCCTCTGCTGCTTTTCCCAGACCATAGCAGAGAGCTGGATCAGAAGAGCAGCAGCCGGGATACAAACTGGTGCCTGTATCGATGCCGACGCCACAGGCGGAGGCTTAGCACACTGCGCCACAGTGCTGCCCCAGTTTTTCTAATTTTACATTTAAAAAAAAAAAAGAAAGATCATTTACTTGAGAGAGTGAGAAACAGAGACAGTGAGATCTTCATCTGCTGATTCACTCCTCAAAAGGCTGCAACAGCCAGGCCGAAACCAGGCAGCCAGGATCTTAAACAGGTCTCCCATTTGGTAGCAGGGACCCAAACACCTGTGTCTTTTGCTGGTTTTCTCAGGCCATTAGCAGGGAGCTTGATCAGAAATGGAACAGTTGGACAAGAGCTGGTGCCCATATGGGATGGTGGTGTCACAGGCAGTGGCTTTACCCACTACACCACAGTGCCCGTGCCTCTGATTCTATATTTTGAACTATTGAGTTTGTAGTCTGACACCGGTAAACATCTCTTACTTTATGCATGATACTTTCTCTTGGCAATGACAGAATTAGTTCATTATTATTGTTTGTTGCAGAGAAGTTGCTTTGAGGTTATGTGAGGAAAAGATTGTGCCTTTTTGTTTCCTCCCCTGCCTGCCTTCTTTCTTTTTTTCTGATGTTTTATAGTTGTTGTTTTGTCTTGTTTTGCACAGAACCAACGAAGGCAACAAAAAATTCAAGGGAAGGTTCTTCATTTAAATGATATCTGTACCATTGACCATTCTGAAGATAATGAATGTGAGGCTGAAATGTCACTTCAGGGAGAAGTAGATATTAAATCCAACCATATTTCACAAGAGGAAGTTACACCTGAAGAATATGGTGTTAATCAGAAAGATTTGAATGGCCAAGAAAAAATAATAGAAAGTGTAATTGACAATCAAAACTCCACGGAAGAAGTAGATGTGAAAAATGTCAACATGGATAATGATCTGGAGGTTTTGGCATCTTCTCCCACTGAATGTAGTGGGAATTTAAATGGTGCCTACCTACAGGAGGAGAGCAATGAAGAAGTAGACATTTCCAATGGTTTCAAAAACCTTAACCTGAATGTTACTCTTGAACCTGATGAAATCAATATAGAGATTCTGAATGACAGCTATACCCCTGAGACAAAGGTATATGAGGTTGTAAATGAAGATCCAGAAACTGCTTTCTGTACTCTTGCAAACAGGGAAGCTTTCAACACTGATGAGTGTTCAATCCAACATTGTTTGTATCAGTTCACCCGCAATGAGAAATTACGAGATGCAAATAAACTGCTTTGTGAAGTATGCACACGGAGACAGTATAATGGACCAAAGGAAAATACAAAAGGTATTTATATTCTGTCAGTATAAATAAAAGTAATATTCAGAGGCATGTTTTGCACTGCAGAGATAGAGTACTCCTTTTGTAATTATATCAGGATTTGAGTGCCATTTAATGAGCATCATCTTCTATATAAGTAATTTTAAATTATTTTTAAGAATTTAATTTTTTGAAAGGCAAAGAGGGGGAGAAACAGAGAAGGGGAGATCTTCCATCTGCTGGTTCACTCCCCAAATGGCTGCAACTTCTGGAGCTAGGCCAGGCCAGAACCAGGAAATAGGAACTCAATCCATGCCTCCAACAAGGATCAGCAAACTCACAGTGACAGGGGCCCAGGCATTTGGGAGATCATCTGCTTCCTTCCCAGGTGCCTCTGCTGGAAGCAGGAGCCAGGACTAACCAGCACTCCAATATGGGATGCTGACGTCTCAAGCAGCAACTTCACCTGCTGTACTACTACGCCAGGCCCTGTAGGATGAGAAAATAATTTTATTGGAGCGGCTAGTGCTCCCAGCAGCCACTTGATTTCCAACATCTCTCCATGTGTGAATCATCCCATTAGAATGCTTCCCCAACAGCACGCTATAGACAGTGCTGCTGCTTCGCATCCTTAGCGCCCTCTCAGCATTGTTCCAGCTGTTCCACTTCCAGTCCCTGCTAATGTGCCTGGGAAAGCAGTGAACCAAGTCCCTGGGTCCCTGCCACCTATGATGAAGACCAAGAAGCTCCTGGCTCCTGGCTTCAGCTTGGCCCAGCTCTGGCTGTTGTGGCCATTTGGAGAGTGAACCAGCAGATTGAATATCTGTGTCTCCTTCTGTAACTCTGACTTTCAAATAAATAAATATTAAAAAAAGAAAAGAAAAAAAGAATGAGAGAGATGGAAAAAGAGGAAGAGCTTCCATCCACTATTTCTCTCCCCAAAACTCACAGTGGGACCCAGGAGCTTAATCCAGGTCTCCCATGTGAATGGCAGGAACCCAATTAATCAAACCATTCACCACTGCTTGCCAAGGTCTGCGTTAGCAGGAAACTAATCAGAAGCCAGAGACAGGTAGTGAACTCAGGTACTCCGTTGTGGGTCATGGACTCTTAACTGGTCTCTTAACCACTAGGCTAAGCACTCGCCCCTAAGTTTTTTTATAGATGGACATTTGTAAATGATAGGTCTAAAATAATTCTCTTCTTCCACTTAATAGAGTACCATCATATTCAATTATTATTTTTGCTTTATCAGTAAAAAAATTATGGAAACTTTACTTTCATATTTAAGTACCTGAAAAATAGCCTTGAGTTTGCCTCCTGGTCCAAAGGGTAAAATATTCAGGGTCTGCTTCTTTATGGAAGAGAGTTTGCTGATCCTTGCCTTATGTGTTTGAAATTATTTTATAGCAATATGAATGCTAAAATGAGTTTTACACTGCTAAAAATTTCTTCTTTTCTGTAGGTGAAAGGAAACATGTTTACACCAATGCTAAGAAGCAGATGTTAATTTCTCTTGCTCCTCCTGTTCTCACTCTTCATTTAAAGAGATTTCAGCAGGTACTCCTTGTTACTCAAAATTAATTTTAAATATATAATACTTTATTTGTTATTGTTCAGACTTATTTCTGTATTTCTTTTTTTTTTTTTTTTTGTTATATCTTGATTCTCACTTCAAAGAAATAGGGAAGTAAATGTATAGGCAAAACAAGATACCCATCAAAGTCAGGGAAGAGATGTAGGTACAATCCTTCCTCCCATGTGTTAACTATCATATTACTCTTTTACTAAAAAAAGAGTTTAGTAAGAGTAGCATCCTACTCTAACCAAAATTGTAGGTTTAAAAAATACCCAGTTTACTGCTTATGTCTCATATCTAGGAATATTAGTAATGCTTCCCAGTTTTGTGTGTAGTACCTAATTGGTACTGACCTTTGATAGAAACACATATTTATCACTTTGGTGACTCTCTTTTTTCTGGAAGACTTTGTAATAAGCAGTAAGACTTTCAGATTTGCTTAGTTTATAAAAGTACCTTCTGGATTTTCAGAACATTTTCCCTCTTACGGTTGGTATGGGGTTGACTAGTTGGATGGGTCTTTAGTAACAAGCCATTGAGCTTTGTTAGAATGTGATGCTGACAGTGTGTGTTTCACAGGAAAGAGTTCTATTCCTGAGTGTTAAGCACTGAAAACCCCACATCAAATCTGGCTGGCTAAAGCAGAAACAGTGAGAATTTTCTCACAGAAGCAGCTTTCTTAATGTGTTTGATGTGTGTGCTGATGATATGCGTGCATGCAGAAACAAACCAACTTGAACCAGTTAGTAATCCAGAAGAATAGTTTCCTAAGAAGACTGAACTAGGGCTAGGTGTTGGTAGTTCATTGGGAATTGGAGGGCCTAGGGTTTACTTAATATTTATAGATTTTCTAGGAAAATAACTCAATATGTTGTCCTTTTTTAGGCTGGTTTTAACCTACGCAAAGTTAACAAACACATAAAGTTTCCAGAAATCTTAGATTTGGCTCCTTTTTGTACCCTTAAATGTAAGGTATGTGAAGTCCTTTTTTTTCTTCTCTCTCTCTCTTTTTTTTTTTTTTTTTAGAAAAATCCCTTAAAGGCAAATTGCTTACCAAATACTCCTAATAGTAATTCACAGTATGAAGTTGGTAAGAATTATTGAATAGAGTGTGTCTTTGATCATTGTACCTTTGATTTCAAGATTTTTCATGAATTATTTTGATTATTAGGTTATTTGAGTTGAACCTTATTTTGAATCCCTAATATCATGGCAGACATTGTTTTGGGAGCTGAGGGCACAGAACTAAAGGTGAAAGAAATATTAATGGATAATCTCAGTTTAATACGATTGTTAAGATTGGTATACACAGATCAGGGGTGCTATGCACTTAACCCAGCATAGTGGTGGTCCACAAACACTCTGAAAAGTACTCTATGCCTTCTGTAATTCTCAAAACAGGAGTAAAAGTGTGCTGAATCAAGATGAAACAAGTTTTCCAGGCAAAAAATAGCTGGAGCGAAGCCATAGCAGTGGGAAATAGGACTTTGTGCTGGGGGGAGTATAAGCTGTGCTGCAGCATATAGTTCAAGCTAGAGAGACAGCTGGCAGATGAAGCCAGAGATGTACAGAAGGATAGAGGTTTTGGAGGATTCTCATGACCAGGAATATGGGCTTTATAAAGTAGACAATGGGAAGTCACTGATGAGTTTGATCTGTGTATTGCAGATCATGGGGACAGTGGGCAGGCACTGACAGGTTACTTATTGAATTATGGAGATGAGGATGAGAAAGAATAGTGGCAAGGAAATGAGCTAGTAGGCTGTTGAATGAATGAATGCCATAAATGGTGAGGGCTTCAACAGGTACAAGAGAGGGGCCAATTGAAGGAATATTTCAAGAATGTTCAGGAAGTAAAATCAACCAGACTTAAGACTGATTGATGGCATTGGAAGGTGAGGCATATGCCATTAGTGGAGGCACAGAAAGAGGAGTTGAGGATGACTCCCAGTGCTTGGCTTGAGTGCCCAGGCACATGAGAGTGCCATAGCTTGAGGTAGGAACTAGAGGAAGAGGAGTACAGTGGGAGGTGGAAAAGCATGAGTTCTTTTGAGATATGCATGTACTTAAGCCTAGAAAGCATTAGGATATGGCCAGAGGTTAGCGCTAGAGATAAAGATTTGGAGATCAGTATGTGTGTATAGAGCCTAAAGAGAGAAAAGAGGTGGCTAAGGACAGGACTTATCCTCATATCCCAAGAGGCAGTGGTGGATGGGAACATCACAGAGGACCCCAGAGAACCCCCATGTTGAAGAATTTAGGAAAGCAGAGGAATAACTCCAATATACGCATATTAACAAAGCCCTACTTTACATATAAAATATGAGGTGATGGAAGCAACTTTCTTCCTCTCATTTTGTTTATTTTATTATTTTTTAAAGATTTATTTGTTTATTTGAAAGGCAGAGTTACAGAGAGACACAGGCAGAGAGAGAGAGAGAGGACTTCCATCTGCTGGTTCACTCCCCCATTGGCCGCAACGGCCGGAGCTGAACCCATCCAAAGCCAGGAGCCAGAAGCTTCTTCTGGTTCTCCCACGTGTGTGCAGGGGCCCAAGTACTTGGGTTATCTTCCACTGCTTTCCCAGGCCACAGCAGAGAGCTGGATTGGAAGTGGAGCAGCTGGGACTCTTTTTTTTTTGACAGGTAGAATTAGAGAGAGAGAAAGGTCTTCCTTCCGTTGGTTCACCCCCCAAATAGCCACTACGGCCGGTGTGCTGCGCTGATCCGAAGCCAGGAGCCAGGTGCTTCCTCCTGGTCTCCCATGTGGGTGCAGGCGCCCAAGCACTTGGGCCATCCTCCACTGCCTTCCTGGGCCACAGCAGAGAGCTGGCCTGGAAGAGGAGCAACTGGGACTAGAACCTGGCGCCCATATGGGATGCTGGCGCCACAGGTGGAAGATTAGCCAAGTGAGCTATGGCGCTGGCCCCTCATTTTGTTTATTAAAATATTACTTAATTTGAAAGGCAGAGAGAGACCTTCCATTCATTAGTTCATCTCCCAAATGCCTGCAACAGCCAGGGGCTAGGTTAGGCTAAAGCTAGGAGCCTAAATCTCAGTCTGGGTGTCTTCTGTGGGTGGCAGAGACTCAACTTCTTGACCTACCACCTGTTGCCTTGAAGTAGAGCTGGGATTCAGACCTAGAAACTCCTATATGGGATGCAGGTATCTCAAGTGACACCATAACTGCTGTACAACTGCCTGCCCTGTCTTCTGAATTTAAAATTCTCCAAGAAAGGTCTAATTTCAGACCTGGAGAGGCTGAATTATAATTTTTTAAAAGATTTATTTATTTATTTGAAAAGTAGAGTGAGAGAGGAGAGACAGAGCGAGAAAGATCTTTTTTTTTTTTTTTTTTTTTTTTTGACAGGCAGAGTGGACAGTGAGAGAGAGAGACAGAGAGAAAGGTCTTCCTTTTGCCGTTGGTTCACCCTCCAATGGCCGCCGCTGCAGCCGGCGCACCGCGCTGATCTGATGGCAGGAGCCAGGAGCCAGGTGCTTTTCCTGGTCTCCCATGGAGTACAGGGCCCAAGCACCTGGGCCATCCTCCACTGCACTCCCTGGCCACAGCAGAGAGCTGGCCTGGAAGAGGGGCAACCGGGACAGAATCCGGCGCCCCGACCGGGACTAGAACCCGGTGTGCCGGCGCCGCTAGGCGGAGGATTAGCCTAGTGAGCCGCAGCACCGGCTGAGAAAGATCTTCCAATTGCTCGTTCACTCCCCAAATGGCTGCAATGGCTAGAGCTGTGCCAGGCTGAAGCCAGGTGTTAGGAGCTCCCAGGTGGGTGCAAGGGCCCAGGGGTTTGGGTCACCTTCTGTTGCTTTCCCAGGCAAATTAGCAGGGAGCTGCATCAGAAGTAGAGCAGCCAGGACTTGAACTGGTGCCTATATGAAATGCAGCTCAACCTGCTACACCACAGTGCCAGCCCCCTGATTTTTATGTTATCATCTTATGACCAGGCCACTTTAACAAGTAATTTTGGTTAATTTTTTCATTTCTCTTTCAAAATTTTTATTTATTTATTTTTAAATACTTATTTATTTGAAAGATTATTGCGAGAGGAGGGTAAGAGGGAGAGAGAGAGGGAGATGGAGAGAGTGAAGAAATCTTCCAACTGCTGGTTCACTCCCCAAATGGCCACAATCACCAGGGCTGGACCAGGCTGAAGCCAGGAAGCAAGGAGCTTCATGTGCATGTGGGTACAGGGGCCCAAGCATTTGGGTCATCCTCCACTGGTTTCCCAGGCCACATTAGCAGGGAGCATGATTGGGAGCTGGGATGCCAGTACTGCAGTTGGTGGCTCAACCTGCTGTGCCACAGTGCCAGCCTGGTTTATTAGTTTTGAATACAGGGTCTTCAGGAATCTTTGTCTAAAATTCCATTGATATAAGGACTAAGTGAACTAAAACCATGGATTAGGCAGTAGAGCGATCATGGTAAAACTGTCAACACTTGTGTTGGAAACTTAAGTAGGTTGTGGAGATAAAGTATGTAGATAATGCTAGAGGCACTGTTAAAAAGGAAAAATTAGTGGTTTGTTTTGGTTTAATCTGAGAGACTAAAGTAGGCTTGTATACAGCAAAGTGAATTGAGCAAGATCCTGGAAGTTGCCAGAGGTCTTTTTAACAAAAGGGGATTCTTCATCTTCCTGAGAATGGGCAGCTTTTAGATGGGCAGGCTATGTCTTTTTTTTTTTTTTTTAAAGGTTTATTTGTTTATTTGAAAGGCAGAGTTACAGAGGAAGAGGGAGAGACAAGAGAGAGGGAGAGATCTTCCATTTGCTGGTTCACTCTCCAAGTAGCCACAACAGCCAGAGCTGGGCCAGGCTGAAGTCAGAAGCCAGGAGGTAGGAGCTTCTTATGGGTCTCCCCTGTGGGTGCAGGGCCACAGCACTTGGGCCATCTTTCACTGCTTTCCCAGGCACATTAGCAGGGGGCTTATCAAAGTGGAGCAGCCAGGATATCCAATGGGATGCAAGCAGTGGCTTTACCTGCTACACCACAATGCTGGCCCCCGTGTCTAGGTTTTCCTGAAGTGGAATGTGAGATGAGATCAAAGGGTTAGGGGATGATGAGAGACAAGGGAGTGGTAAAGTTTGGACTAATTTCTGTGAAAGGCATCCATGGAAGAGGCAGCTTGAAGTTAGAATATCATTAAGAACCCTGATAAAATACATCAGATAATTGTGTTCCCTAGCAATAACAGTTATATGAGTTTATGGCCTGGGAAAATATATTGTAGAATTCAAGAGCCGGCGCCGTGGCTCAATAGGCTAATCCTCCACCTTGCGGCGCCGGCACACCGGGTTCGAGTCCCGGTTGGGGCGCCGGATTCTGTCCCGGTTGCCCCTCTTCCAGGCCAGCTCTCTGCTATGGCCAGGGAGTGCAGTGGAGGATGGCCCAGGTGCTTGGGCCCTGCACCCCATGGGAGACCAGGAAAAGCACCTGGCTCCTGGCTCCTGCCAGGATCAGCGCGGTGCGCCGGCTGCAGCGGCGGCCATTGGAGGGTGAACCAACGGCAAAAAGGAAGACCTTTCTCTCTCTGTCTCTCTCTCTCACTGTCCACTCTGCCTGTCAAAAAAAAAAAAAAAAAAAAAAAAAAAAAAGAATTCAAGGATTGGGTGTGGTGGCATGGTTAATAGACTTTAAAAGGAGATTATTTCTGAGTAGCATGTGTGGTTCTTCAATTCTAACGTGAAGATGAATCACTGGGGCCTATGCTGGCACTGTGGCATCTCAGTTATAACTGCTGTCTGCATGGGGCCAGCGCTGTGGCTCAGTGGGTTAACGCCCTGGCCTAAAGCGCTGGTGTCCCATACGGGTGCTGGTTCGAGACGCGGCTGCTCCACTTCCAATCCAGCTCTCTGCTATGGCCTGGGAAAGCAGTAGAAGACAGCCCAAGTTGTTGGGCCCCTGCACTCACGTGGGAGACTCAGAAGAAGCTCCTGGCCCCTGGCTTCGGGTCAGCGCAGCTTCAGCCACTGCGGCCAGTTAGGGAGTATACCAACAGATGGAAGACCTCTCTCTCTCTCTCTACCTCTCCTCTCTCTGTAACTCTTTCAAACACATAAATAAATCTTAAAAACAAAACAAAACAAAACAAAACACCCCTGCTGTCTGCAGCGCTGACATCCCACATGGCCGCTAGTTCAAGTCCTGGCTGCTCCACTTTGGACGCCTGAGCATTTGGGCCATCTTCTGCTGCTTTCCCAGGCCATTAGTAGGGAGCTAGATGAGAAGTAGAGCAGCTAGGACTTGAACTGTGCCTATATGGAATGCTGGTCCCACAGGCAGCAGCTTTACCTAATATATCACAGCATCTGCCCCATACATAAAATCTTTAAAAAATAAAAAATGTCTAACTGGGGAAGCAGATTACAAAGGAAAAAGGGTTGGGGGGGTAATGAGAGACTACAATGTGATTCTGTAGGTTTGGTGTGATATCTTCTAAGTTCTGCATTTCCCTTATTTTTTTAATGTTTATTTTCACATACTTGAAAGAACAGCAGATGCATAAATTGCATCTGGTTTGCTCTCCAGATACCCATAACAGCCAGGGCTGGGCCAGTCTAAAACCAGGATCCCCAAACTCCAGATCACCCATGAGAATGGCAGAGGCCCGAGCACTTGAGCCATCACCTACTACCCCCCAGGATGCATTAACAGGAATTGGAAGCTGAGTAGCAGACAGGATCACCACTCTGATTATATGATGGAGATGTCCCAAGCAGAGGTTCAACTTGTGCCAAAATGCTTGTCCCAAGTTCTGCATTTATAATAGTCTTAGGTGATGCTCATGTTGCTTTGCTTTGCTTTGCCTTTTTTTTTTTTTTTTTTTTTTTGACAGGTAGAGTTATAGACAGTGAGAGAGAGAGAGAGAGAGAGAGAGAAAGGTCTTCCTTCCATTGGTTCACTCCCCAAGTGGCCGCTATGGCCAGCACTGCGCCGATCCAAAGCCAGGAGCCAGGTACTTCTTCCTGGTCTCCCACGTGGGTGCAGGGGCCCAAACACCTGGGCCAACCTCCACTGCCCTCCCGGGCCACAGCAGAGAGCTGAACTGGAAGAGGAGCAATCGGGACTAGAACCCGGCGCCCGTATGGGATGCTGGCGCTGCAGGCGGAGGATTAACGAAGTGAGCCACGGCACCAGCCCCACGTTGCTTTTTCATGGACCACATTTTCAATAGTAAAAGTCTCAGTTTCATATGAAGATGATACTAAAAGAGGCTTCACAGGCCAGGAGAAGGTGAGAATTAGAGGGTCCTGCTGGGTTAGAGTTGCAGAGTAGAGGCCAAGAGTTTAATACATCAGTTAAGTCACTGATTGGGATGCCTATCTCCCATCTCAGTGTCTGGTGTTGAGTTCTTACTCCATTTCAGACTTAGCTTCCTACTAATGCGCACCCTATGAGGCAGCAGGTGAGGGCTCAAGTACTTGGGTCCCCACCACCCAGGTGGGAGTTCCAGATTCCTAGTTTGTCCCAGCCCTAGCTGTTGCAGGCATTTGGGGGATTGAACCAGTAAGATCTATTTCTGTTGCCCTCTGCCTTTCAAATAAAGCAAAAATAAATAAAAATAGAGCAGATTATATGAGAGTTGGAAGTATGAAAGAATTGTGGACCAAGACTAGAAAATCAGTTAAGCTTTCTAGCCAGTTGTGAGCAATGACCAAACTCAGAATCTAGTTCTGGTTTTAGCTGGCAGTGAAAATCCTGTGAGGGTCATCATGGACACTAATCTGTGAGGAAGCAGATAGATTATGGAGTGGGGAAGTATATGGTTCTTCAGTGAAAACAGAGGCACAGAGATGAGACTAGGGACAGACTACCCAAACACAGAGAACATACATGGAATAGTTGTCTCAAAGAGGCCTTTAGCTCAGAATGCCACTTGCCAGTCCTATGGTGTATGGTATCTCAAATGAGCTGGAACCAGCATTGTGAGTGCACTGGGTTGAGCTACCTGTGATACTGCCAACCCTTATCAGAGTGCTGGTTCTGCTTGCAATCCAATCCCCTGCTAACAGTCCTAGGAAAGCAGAAGATAGCTCAAGTACTTGTGTCCCTGCCCCCTACACTGGAGACCCAGATGGGAGTTCCTGGCTCCTGCCTGGCCCAGCTGACATTGTGGTCACTTGAGGAGTGAACCAGAGTATGAAAGATCTCTTTCTCCTCTGTCATCCTTTCAATTAAATAAAACAGCATTTAGCAGGGAAGACCCACCCAAGTCTATGGGCATGGCTCCACTCTGGCAGCACTCAAAATTCCAGGTACCTGGTTCTTGTCTCCAGATTCTGACTGAATTGATCTGGATTGGTAGTTGTGAAAGCTCTCAGGCAATTCTAACCCCAGCAAAATCTGAGCACCATTACTTACAGATCTTTCAAATACATTAAACACTACAGTGCTTATGAACAGAATTAACCTAGGTATCAGTTTTCCCTTGGACAGTAACACTGATCACAACTCATTTACACACAAACACCCCTCCAGCTTTATCAATTCATATGTTATGGAAGGATAATAAAAGACCAGAATTCACCAAGTTCTTAATGAGTGCTGCTGAGCTGTCTGCATGCATTGCCCTGTACAATTCTCACAACACACATATACTGGTTATGGGTATTATCCCTATTTTCATAGATTTTAATCACTCTCAGACAAGTTAAAATGAGTTAGCTGAGACCATACATCCACAAGACGGCAGGCTTTGATTTTAAACCCTGATAGTTGGACTATACAGCCAGTGCCTTCAGCCACCACTCATGTGCCAGACACTGCTGGAGCCTATGTGTTGCAGGCAATAGCAGGACCCCCAAGGGACTCAGACTTGGGATGCACACTAACATTCAGCGGCCTGGTTGCAGTCCTTCAAGGTGGGAGGATGTGGGTCAGCAGATGGGAAACTGGTTGTTTTGCTTCCCTCCCATTTCCACCAACAGAGGAAATGAGTGGCACCCAACTCACAGAAGGGAGATGCTATAAGAACACCAGAAAGAAGAAATCCTATTCAAGACACAGAGTGCATTTATGGATTTGTCAGATTCAATGCATTGTTCTTATTATCTGCCAGCATCACTTGAATTAGGTATTTATACTCACTCTAAATTTGCCCAATTGTCAGGTCATCAAGGAAACCATATCATCACCTCAAAGGCTGTTTCGGGGGCCACTGCCTGCAGTGCTGGCATCCCACATGTGTGCTAGTTCAGGTCCTGGCTGCTCACTTCTAATCCAGCTCTCTGCTGTGGCCTGGGAGGGCAGTGAAGGATGGCCCAAGTCCTTGGGCCTCTGAACCTACGTGGGACACCTGGAGTAGGCTCCTGGTTCCTGGCTTCAGATCAGCCCAGCTCTGGCCCTTGTAGCCATTTGGGGAGTGGACCAGCAGATGGAGGACCTCTCTTCTCTTTCTGCCTCTGTAACTCTGCCTTTTAAATAAAAGTTAAAAAAAAAGAAAAACACAGCATTTAAACTAAGAAAATGAATGCTTGAATAAGGCTTACTTCCTATACAGCATCTTAAAATGTAGTTTTTTTTTTTTTTTTAGGTTTTTTTTTTAAACTTTTATTTAGTAGATGTAAATTTCCAAAGTACTGTTTGTGGATTACAATGGCTTTTTTCCCCCATAACTTCCCTCCCACCCACAACCCTCCCATCTCCTGCTCCCAAAGAGTTAATAAGAAAGGGACAGAGAAGTCTTCCATCTGCTGGTTCAGTCCCCCAAATGGAGACAACAGCTGGGACTGGGCCATGCCAAAGCAAGTAGCTTTATCTGGGTCTCCCATATGGGTGGCAGGGGCCCAAACACTTGGGCTATTTTCTGTTGCTTTCCCAGCATTAGCAGGGAGCTAGACTGGAAGTGGTGGAGCAGAGACAGGAACTGGTGCCATCTGGGATGCAGGCATCACAGGGTGGCTTTACCCTCTGTACCCCAGTGCTGGCTGTATGGATGGTTTCTGACATAATCTGAATGCTGTCTACTCTTTCTTGAGGGTTACATTTTGGGCAAGTACTAGGATATCTAGGATTCAGGTATTTTGGACTTACCTTAGAGCTACTAGAGAAACTTTTCTTGGCAAATTGAGTTTTCTGGTGACTGCGCCAGGTAACTGATTCTAAGTGGCCCAAAAAACCAGCAAAAAACAGTGACAACAGAAATATCTTCAGTAGGCTGAGAAGAGTTGGGAGAAAATAGTGAAGTTCAGATTCATGAATGATTTCTACCTTCTGAAAGTAAATGTTAACTGTAAACTTGTTTTGCCAATGGCATATGTATAAATGGGAATAGAACTAACTTTTGGATTATATTCATTTTTAAAGAATGTTGCTGAAGAAAATACAAGGGTACTGTATTCCTTATATGGAGTTGTTGAACACAGTGGCACTATGAGGTCAGGACATTATACTGCCTATGCCAAGGCAAGAACTGCCAATAGTCATCTCTCTAATCTTGTTCTTCATGGTGATATTCCACAAGGTAAGAGGTCTTGGAAAATTGGAATTTTAAATAGATTAGAGCAAAACAAAAAAAAAAAATTATTTACTTTTCTATTTTTTTTTTTGGACAGGTTTGGAAATGCAGTCAACCAAAGGGCAGTGGTTTCACATCAGTGATACACATGTGCAAGCTGTGCCTACAACTAAAGTCCTAAACTCACAAGCGTACCTCCTATTTTATGAAAGAATACTATAACAATATAAAAAGCACTTTCTCTGGAAACACATTTTTGGCTTTTATAATGGCTGTAATAACAACAATAAAAAAGTAAAGACTATTTAAATCATGTTTACTTAACATTAAATACATGCCAGAAGAAATCATGTTTAAATATTGAAGGGAAAAATAACTATAAAGATTTACAATGGTTTTGTATCGTCACAGTGGTTTTTATTCCTGCTTCCATTTTCTGGAAAGGAAATTCTGAATTACTTAAATCCTCTATGCTTACTATGGGTGGTGGGTTGCAATGCATCAATAAACTGACTTAACTCCAAAACTTGTTTTATTACTTAGAAGATTTTAAGTTGTATTGACTTTAATGGCTTCATGTACAGTGAACTCTTGCTGCAGCAAAAATGAGATGCACATCATTCCTAGCACTGTTGAGTTTATGTAAGACCCAGTCAGCCATATGCTAAAATTCCTTTGAAAGAATACAAAAAACAGTTTCAAACAGTATTATTCAGGGACCTACTATGATCGATCAACAAATACAGTGCCTATGTCCTATTAAATCAGTATAATGCAATGTTCTTTGTTTTTCCAGTACTGACTTATTGATCATAACTGGATCTACTTAACTCATATATGTCAAGGAGATGGATTTTCAGTTATATCATAAGTGCCTTTATATCTGTGCTACTAGAATGTCTTCTATTCAACAAATCATTCTTATTGGAACACATTGCCTCAACTTTTAGGATTTCCAGAGCTAGGGAAATCTAGTCCAAGGGTTAGTGATTATTCCTATAATGGGCCAGACAGTAAATATTTTAGGCTTTGTGAGCCCATTTGTTCTCTCTGCTACTCCACTGTGCCACTCCTGTGTTGAAAGCAGCTACAGACAATAGTGCAGACAACATGTAACAACTATCTGAGCAGGGCTGGATCCCAATAACTTAAAAACAAGCAGCATGACAAACAGGCCTCAAACTACTTAACTGACTTGCTCTAAGTCCCACAGCTAACGTAATTAACAAGGCTGAAACAAACAGGTCATTTGGATCCAGTAACAGTAGTCAGACAATGGTGAGGCTTTGACAGTAACACCTTTATTACATCATCCAGCTGATGATATATAAACACAAAAACACTTCTTAATTTAGGGAAAATAAGAAAACATCAGGCATTTCCTATAGTACTACTACAAATATGGCCTTCACCCACAGTAAAAATGAAGCCATTCAATCATTTTGGTCATCATCCCAGTCCTTCTTCCCACTTGGAGGCTTGGGTCCACCAGCTGGTTTTGCCATGATGATCTACATAATTACAAAAAAAAAAAAAAAACCACAAAAGTTATGTTTATATAAACTCAACCTCTGCAATGGGGAGTATTTTTTTGAATAGCCTGATTTAAAATTAGGCAATCATCGTGACATACATAATCAATTATTGACATAAGCAATCAATTATACACGAAACCCTAAAGCACAAAGATTGCTAGCTTCCCTGTTAGAAATTAACTTGTAGCATTGTGAGAAAAAATTCCCTGCCTTTATGGATAACAGCAACATCTGCACAGATTAGTGAAGAACATTCCAAGACATGCACTTTCATAACTCAGTATGCTGAATGCGAAAGTATCTGCATGCATCACTGGTATCAATCAGTTTGGCACCTGATTTACTATTTATATGTGAGGTTCATCTTGCCAAGCATCTGTATCCCAATTTCCTTGTGGTTTAGGAGCTTTAGGTCCACCTGCCAGTTTTGCCATTATAATCTAAAGTAATTGATACATTATTATATTATATATAAAGTTCAACTCCGACATTTTCTAGTACCTATAAATGAGACCCGTTCAAGCAGCAGGAAATGTCTGTCCATAAACAAAATCCAAGTTTCCTCGTAACTTAAAATCTATTACAAACTTCTCTTAGTTACCTAAAATGTGCTAACCTTGCATTTCTCAAGGACAATATAACCATTCAACATTTTAAAGGGATTTATGTTAAAATGGTACTGGCTTTGGCCTCAAGTTATTTGGGAGAGGCAAAATTAAGCAATTAGTTAGCTTTGAAAACGTAGAACTCTGAGCCGCTAATAATATAGATTACCTAAAGGCATCAAGCATAATTTTAGAACCCAAGTACGGCACCTTGATTTAAAAATAGTTTCATTCAAACTTTAGGAGGCATCAGAATCATTTGGAGGGCTTACTAAAACAGATTGCTGGGCCTCCCCAAAGTTTCAGACTCATTGGAGCTGGAGTGAGGTCTGAGATTTTCTCCCCTAGTATAAAGCAGGGTTTCTAGTTTAAAACCAAGAAAAGCTTTTGTAACAAAAGGTTATCAATTATCATCTTGTTTGGATAACTGACATTCAAAAAGTGCCTCACTTAACAAAAAAAAAAAAAAAAAAAAAATGTTCTCTATATCTAGAATAAACATTTCCTTAGGTTATTACTTTTATTTAAAAACTAATAATCTAATGCCAAAACTGGTAAAGAAACTCCTACTGATAAATCTGGTACACAAACATACAGTTTCTGTTTACCTCTGATGAGCTGTAACTGGATATCCAGTTCCATTTATAAAAAGGTTCTTCCTTATACTGAAGAAAAACCCATTTTGCTATACATCTAATTACAACCAAGAGGTCCTTATTGTGCTTAGGAATAAGTCTAGTTACCTCTTTGCCAATTTATTCCTACAACTCATTACTTCTCTCAAGTTTAATTCAGAATGATTTTCACTTAAAGGACATAAACCATGCCCTCAGCAATTTTAAGTACTTACAAACAGATGATCAGAAAATACCTTTGTGAAAAATAATTATGAACTACAAACAGGTGGTCTGCAATACCTGCATCCATATTCCACTTTAATATTATATAATTAAACTCTCTAGATAACTTGTACAAAGGGGTTCTAAGGCCAAACTTGAAAGCTGAATCTAAATTCGGTTTATTCCACAGATTCCTTACCAATTTAAAAAGGTTTATATTGCAGACAGCTTCATTTTTAATTAGCTGTAATATATTCATACATTCTAAAGCTAATAGGAAAAAAAAGACATTTTTCAAGGATACTTTAACATCTCTAACATATGATGGTAAACAAGTACTCCTTTGAATACAATTGGAACTGTGCTATATTCAAGTTCTGTGAAAATTTCCTCTTGAACCATAAAAAACTAGCTTAAAGATCTAAATTTCACTTTTTGCTCACCTGATCCACTCTAAGTACAGTGACTGCAGCATTCGTAGCCAGTTTGATAGCCCAGTATTTTCCTAGATAAGTATCTAAAATACCGGCTTCCAACATGTCTTTTACAGCAGGAACTTCAGCCTGTTAACACAAAACAATTTTCATCCTTCATTATAAATTAAGTGAAACTGCTTACACTCAATAACAAAACCTCATGGCTCTTTAAACTGTACTAAAAAATAACTAAGGGTGGGCATTTGGCCTACTGGTTAATACTCTTGCCTCCCTTACTGGTGTGCCCTGGTTTGCATTTCCAGCTAAGGAAGACCTTGAGAAGCAGGGATGGATCAAGTGATTGGCTGTTGAAGGCAACTGGGGGAATGAACTGGCAGATGGGAGCTAGCTATCTCTCAAATAATTCAACATTAAGATGGAAAACATTAATAAATAAATGTGCATAAAATAGAAATATACGATAAATATACATAATATGTAACTACATATTGGAGTGCCTGGTTCAAGTCCCAGTTACCACATTTCTAATACAGCTCCCAGCTAATGCTCACCCTAGGAGGCAGTAATTACTACTTCAAATACTTGGGGCCCTGACACTCATGTGAATTATATTCTGGGCTCCTGGCTTCTGCCTGGCCTATCCCTGACTATTGTGGGCTTGTGGGGAGTGAACCACTGAAAACAGTCTCTGCCTTTCAAAAAAACTGAAATTTCTATTACTGCTTCCATTTTTAGTTTAAGCATTCACAAAATAAAACAATAATATATAGTTTTTTTTTCCCTTAAATACCTCAATGTCTAATCCAACATTTTTATTTCCTTCTTGATGGACTGCATAGAGTTTAGAGATTACTTCATTGGCCTTAACTCCTGAGTTTTCTGCCAGAGCTCGGGGAATAGCTTCAAACGCCTCAGCAAACTTCTTTATAGCATATTGTTCAAGTCCAGGACATGTCTAAAACAAAACAATTATAATTGCCATTTTATTCAGGTAATGTAAAGTCAGTCAAGATATACAGAAAAAGCTATACCTCTCCATATGATGTGATCTGTTTGGCCAATTCGATCTCTGTTGCTCCACCTCCAGGGACAAGACGTTTATCCTATAAGTAGCCCAAACAAATTAATCAATCAAAAATGTCACTACATAAGAAACAACGAAATCCAGTCATTTGCAACAAAATGGAGGAATCTGGAACACATCATGCTGAGTGAAATAAGCCAGTCCCAAAGGGACAAATACCATATGTTCTCCCTGATCGGTGACAACTGACTGAACACCAAAAAGGAAACTTGTTGAAGTGAAAGGGACACTATGGGAAACGGTGACTTGATCAGCATAGCCCTGACTGTTAATGAACAACTTAATACATTATCCCTCTTAGTAGTTTTTTTGTCTGTTCTACTTAATATGACTGATTTAATTCTGTAATTAATACACAGTTATTCTTAAGTGTTGAAATTTAACTGAAATGTGATCCCTGTTAAACATAAGAGTAGGAATAAGAGAGGGAAGAGATATATAATTTGGGACATGCTCAAGCTGACTTGCCCCAAATGGTAGAGTTAGAAACATACCAGGGGACTCCAATTTAATCCCATCAAGGTGGCATGTACCAATGCCATCTCACTAGTCCAAGTGATCAATTTCAGTTCGCAATTGATCATAATGAAAGGACTAAGAGTCAAAGGGAGCACATAAGCAAGTCTAGTACCTGCTAACACTAACCGATAGAATAAATAAAGGGGAGAGTGATACAACATGGGAAGTGAGATACTCAGCAGACTCATAGAATGGCAGATGCCCTAAATAGCACTCTGGCCTCAGAATCAGCCCTAAAGGCACTCGGATCTGGCTGAAAAGCCCATGAGAGTATTTCAGGCATGGAAAGCCAAGACACTCTGGCAAAAGATCTCTGTGAGTGAGATCTCAGTGGAAAGAACAGGTCTTCAAAGAAGGAGGTACCTTTCTCTGAAGGGAGGAGAGAACCTCCACTTTGACTATGACCTTGTCTAAACAAGATAAGAGTCGGAGAACTCAAGGGGCTTCCATAGTCTTGGAAACTCATGACTGGAGCATAGGGAGATTACTGATGCCATAGACAGGAGTGTCAATTGGTAAAGTCAACAACAGGAGTCACTGTGCACTTACTCCTCATGTAGGATCTCTGTCCTTAATGTGCTGTGCATTGAGATTTAATGCTATAACGAGTACTCAAATAATATATTGCACTTTGTGTTTCTATGGGGGTGCAAACTGTTGAAATCTTTACTTAATGCATACTAAACTGATCCTCTGTAAAAAAAAAAAAAAAAAAAAAAAAGAAAAGAAAAGAAAAGAAAAGAAACTATCAACTCCCACCTTGACTCTCACTGGGATTAAACATGACAATAGGTCTGATCTGATTTCATCATCATTAAAAAAAATCATCAATTATTTTTCACTTTATGTTTCTGTGTGGGAGCAAACTGTTGAAATCCTTACTTAATGTATACTAAGCTGATCTTCTGTATATTAAGATAATCGAAAATGAATCTTGATGTGAATGGAAGGGGAGAGGGAGTGGGAAAGGGGAGGGTTGTGGGTGGGAGGGACGGTATGGGGGGGAAGCCATAGTAATCCATTATTCGTACTTTGGAAACGTATATTCATTAAATAAAAGTTAAAAAAAAAAAAAAAAAAAGAATTTGAGGACTCATGGGAAATTTCTCAATAATTATTTCTCCAATTCTTATAAAGTACTATGTATTTGGTCCTTAGTATTTATTCTTTTCCATTTTTATTCTATTTCTGTTTACCCTCTTCTTTATACCCTGGATTTCATTCACTCCGGCAATAATAGTAACCAGGGACCATGACTCAAGAGCCCTTCAATAAATTATAAGTTTCCTCAAAAAAAAAAAAAAAAAAAAAAAAAAAAAAAAAGTCACTACAAAAAGAAAAGTCTGTTATTTGATTTTTTAAATTCCTGAACTCTAACCAGATTTGAGTTTCTAATCAGGAGCCATCACTCAAAATCTAATCACAAACTTGGCAAAATAAATAATAATAATAATAAAAAAAATCAGTGATCAGAGCAAATTTTCTTATTGTACAGTGTTTGATATATGGAAAAGGGGACCAAAGTAAAGAATGAGAAAAGCACTAAAACAAATGCTTAAGCGACTGAAGGTAAATCATAATTAGAAACAACTATCGATAGCCCTTTAAAATCATTTTTAAAATATAGCCTTTCCTATTTCTTTGCATAATAATTTCACAAAATTATTACATAAGCAACAAGTGCTTAAATACTGTTAATTCTCAAAATGTTCAGGATTCTGCCAACTGTGTTTTTAAGACCTTACAAATTACTATAGATGATTACTGTTAATACTGACCCTTGTGAGAACTTTAAAAGTATTAACACCATCATCTACTGCCCTTTCTATATCATCCATCAGGTTGTCCGTGGAGCCTCGAAGTACTATGGTGGAAATGGCACCATCTTCCTTTTCTGTTAATAAATGTATTTGGTAAAAAAAAAAATAAAAAGATTAAAATACATACTCAAGTAAATCAAAGAGACAAACGCCACACACTTATATAAACACATTTTACCACTGCTACATACCATGCTTAAAAACCACCACCTGTGTGTCTCCAACTTCAGAGAGGTAAACATTATCACAATGGCCCATTTCTTCAAGGACAGGAGGAGTCTGTAAGAAAGTGATTATTAAAGCAAAAATACAAGCAGGCTCAAGTATCTTTAATGTTTTCCTAAAATACATACCAATCTAGGAAGAGCTGTAGCACCAACTGTTTTACACAGTCTTCTGAGATCCCATTTTGAGTTCAGCCTTTAAAAAAAGAAAGACTCCGTAGATTTAATTCCATGAGATATGCAGCATTTAAACTGCAGAGATTAGACAACACAGGAAACCATACACCAATCCTCATGTCATTCTTTCAGCTTTTGATTCAGAACATGTCTTCACAGCACTGACTGCTGTAGCCCAGAAACTGATTCCTGACTCTGCTCAGTTTGCCAGTAATGCCACATCTCAAGTCTGTGCTATACGGCGTTCCTCTAGAATTGGGAGAGTTGAGGGAACAGTGAAGTAACTTAGTACAATGGCATAGCTGCTAAAAATGGTGGCAGGTAGAAACGGACAAGAAAACTGCCTGGTGTGCCCATATAAAAGGTACTTCAAAAAGTCTGTAGAAAACTGGAACTAAAAGGTTTACTATGTGGTGTAAAAAATTTTTTGGAATTCATGTATATTTTTCATTAAAACATATTTTTCTATTTATTTCTTGCAGACTCTATATGCATTTCAAAAATTTCGTGTAATTTATAATTATACAAGCTTATAATAATTAGTTCCATTTTCTGAAGTACACTCATAAATGTGTTCATGAATTTTAAGGTTTGAGTCCTAGGTCTACCTCCAATTCCAGTTCGTTCTAATGCACACCTTGGGGGGGGGCAGAGGTGAAGGCTCAAGTAACTGGGGCTTTATCACCTATGTGGGAGACCCAGAGTTCCAGGCTTCTAGCTTCAGCTTAGCCCAGCCCTGGCTGTTGTGGGCATTTAGAGAACGAATCAGTGAATGGAAGACCTCTTCGCTTGTCTCTGCAGAAAATAAAAAAGGGCACTGCAGGTGACAGACAATGCACCAGGTTTACGTCTGGTCTCTTAAACAAGTTGTTCCTTTAGACAGAAATACTTTTCCCTTTCTTTTTTCATATAGTATCTGTTAACTGGTCCTTCAGCCTTCCGCTTAAATGAGTTTCTCACAAGAATTTCCTGTTCGCCTAGATGGGGGTGGGGAACTTTTCTTCTGCCAAGGGCCACCTGGGTATTTGTTAACATCGTATGTAGGCCATACAAAATTATCAACTTAAAAATTAGCCAGCTATACAGATCTACTGAGTTTCAAGCCCTGTCTATGGCTGCTTTGGCAGAGCCAAACCAAATGATTTTGTAGGTTCCACACCCCTGCCCTAGTTTAAGGCCCTGTGCTACTTGATCTAATACCTTCTAATTTCCTTTTATTAACAACCTTCAAGTTTCAATTTATTTAGGGTTTCATTATTCCCCTACCCCCAGAAAAAACTTATACATTAACAGAATGCAGCTTTCTCTTACCTCACCAACATAATATTGTATTTATTTGCATAATGAAGAGCCATGTCTGCCACTTTGCCACCAGTTACTATGACATTTGCACCAGTAGCAGCAATAGCTTTGACTTGTGTATCCATGAGATTTTCTTCTCCCTTACTAAAATTCATCAATTCTTCAGCAGTCTTTATCAATACGGTTCCCTATTAAAACAAGCAAGCACTCTTTTTAAAGTCATTTAACTACACTGGTGTTCAAAGTTACAGGATAACATTTCACTGAATAATTAAAAGATTTGAGAGAAATACAAAGGTTAAGTGTGAACTTATTATGAAACAGACTTATGAAGCGTATATGAAATTAATAGGTGCCAGTACTGTGGCACGGTGGGTTAAACTGCTGCCAGCAACGAAGGCATCCCATAAGGGTGCCGGTTCATGTCCTGGTTCCTCCACTTCTGAGACAGTTCTCTGCTCATGGCCTGTGAAAAGCAGCTGAAGATGGCCAAAGTACTTGGGTCCCTGACACTTAAGTGGGAGACCAGAATGAAGTTCCTGGCTTTGGCCTGGGCCAGCACTGGGGAGTAAACCAGTGAATGGAAGATCTTTCTGTCTCTCCCCCTCTAACTCTGATTTTATAAATAAATATTTAACTAACATTCAGTTTGCTTCCAGAACTACTTCCCCCAACGGATACATGCTGGAAAAGCTAGAGGATACTGCTATTTTAGACATGTTGACTAGATGTCCTAGCATTTGTCGTCTGACAAAGGTCAGGTAGTGTTGCCAAAATAACATCATGGTTCTCACACTTTTTCTATAATGTGAACCAAATGATCACTCCCACACTAACCCTACAAAACTTTTAAAACCAATAACTCGCCGGCGCCGTGGCTCAATAGGCTAATCCTCCACCTTGCGGCGCCGGCACACCGGGTTCTAGTCCCGGTTGGGGCGCCGGATTCTGTCCCGGTTGCCCCTCTTCCAGGCCAGCTCTCTGCTATGGCCAGGGAGTGCAGTGGAGGATGGCCCAGGTGCTTGGGCCCTGCACCCCATGGGAGACCAGGAAAAGCACCTGGATCCTGGCTCCTGCCATCAATCAGTGCGGTGCGCCGGCTGCAGCGGCGGCCATTGGAGGGTGAACCAACGGCAAAGGAAGACCTTTCTCTCTCTGTCTCTCTCTCTCACTGTCCACTCTGCCTGTCAAAAAAAAAAAAAAAAAAAAAAAAAAAAACAAACAAAAAAAAACAAAAAAAAAAAAAACCAATAACTCAGATTTCAAGAATTCTGATAAAGGCAGCCACTGCTCACTACAAATACAAACTTCAACCTTCAGAACATGTATTTTAAAAACAGATTTCCAAATTAGCATATTTTGCTTCAGGATGCTGCAGAATGTCAACATTTTAAAGACCTTCCAGGAAGAGCCAAGTACTCATCCTTTCAGTCGCTTAAATGTCAAGGGTTGTAGGTTAGAATATAAACAATACTGCCACCACTCATCTTTCAAGTCTATTACTTAGTAGCTAAATTATCAAAAAGGATAAAAAAATCTGGATTAAAAATACATTTGATCCTACATTTTCCAATCATTAAATACTTACTAGTTCAACAGCAAATTCAATGTCAAAACAAAAATATTAAGCTGACAAAGCAAACCAAACTTAAAAGTTTGAAATCTACATACCTTAGTTTCTGTTATCATGCCATCAAAAGGACAAGAGTACACTGCTATTTTTGCATCTTTGACAGATGTTACATCACCTTCAGTTTCTTTCTTAAAAACCATGCCATGCAATACTGAGGAGGAATAGATACCAGAGCCCTAAAGAGTTGAACACCAAAATCATCATTAGGGCTACATTGCTGACTCTGTATGTACCCAAAATAATATTTCCTAAAACAAACTAACACGCTAACCCAGCAACTGCTGGGGAAATGGGGTGAAGTAATGGACAAAGAGCAAACCATTCAGGGCAAGGTAGTAATCATTGAAGGAATGAGCCACTGGTATGGAGGGGAGGTTCTTCAATGTACCAGGAAGAATCCAAAGTAGAGTATAAATGCTCTGAGCCACTCATTCATTCAAATACTTGGTGCTAATACACCAACTACTGTCATAACAGAAACAGAACAGAGAAAAAAAGCAGACTGTACTCACAAGCTCAATTTAGTGAAGAAGATGGGCAATACATGGAAAGATACAAAGCATACAGTATATGCACAAATACACACATGAAGGTACTTAGGAATTAAAAGTTTATTTTGATGCAAAAAAATTCTGAGAGGGAGGGCTTTTGTCTAGTGGTTAAGCCCTAATCAGGATGCCAGTGTCTCATTATTGGAGTGTCTGGGTTTGATCCCTGGTTCTGACTGTGGCTCTTAATTCTAGATTTCTGATATCGTGAACATGGGAGGCAGCAGAGATGGTTCAAGTAAATAGGTCCTGGCCACCCAAATGGGACACCCGGATTGAGTTCCTAGCTCCTGGCTTTGGGCCCCTGGCTACTCCAGGCATCTGGGAAGTGAACACACACATGGGAACTCTACTCAAATACTCAAGTAAAAGAATAAAACATACACATACACTGAAATCCATGCAGTTTCTTTGTAATACAAGTTTTTTATGAACTTTTTGAAGACCCCTTGTGGAAAGCATGTGTCATTTAAGTTAAATTCAACTACATTAACACTCAGTATGCCTATATGTAAAACCATTTATAGGCTTTACTTGGGCACATGAATTTTCATCAAAAATATACTTCAGGGGCTGGTGCTGTGGCACAATGAAGCTAAAGCCCCAGCCTGCAGTGCCAGCATCCCACACAGGTACCAGCTTGAGTCCTAGCTGCTCTACTTCTGATCCAGCTCCCTGCTAATGCGCCTGGGAAAGCAGCAGGAGATGGCCCAAGTCTTTAAGCCCTTGCACCTGCCTGGGAGACCTGGAAGAAAGCTCCTGGCTCCTGACAGGCTTAGCTCCAGCTGTTGCAGCCACTTGGGGAGTGAACCAGGGGATGGAAGACCTCTCTTGCTGTCACTACCTCTCTCATTCAAAACAATAAAATATATCTTTACACACACACACACACACACTTCGAAGATGCATGTCAAGAAACCCCTGAAAGAACCTAAGAAACAGGTCACGGAGGAGGACGAAAACAAAAAGAGGACAACCTTGAGGAGCTAAATGTGAAGGCTGTGGGAAGGGTCCCCTTGCCACAAGTGGAATTAACAAACCTGCCAAAAAGTAAGCTGTTCTTTGTGCCTGAAGTGATTGATGCCGACCCTTGATTGTACTGCTATTCATACATCTGGACCCTGTACCATAACATCCTTTGCCATCCATAGCTAAAATAAAATGTTATTTTAGAGCCTGTTCCACAATGACAAGCAACAGGACTTCTATCCCGCTTAAAGTTATCTTCTAAGCTTATTGTAATTTGGCATATATGAAGAATAAACAGATTAGTATTTTGTTCACACATTATTTTCAACCCATATTATGGAAAGGTGACTTTCCCAAAAACTGACCAATTTGATAAAATTAATATATTTTTCTAAACTTACCAGAATTTTACAAACTCTGATGTTATCAACATTGAAATGGCCAGAATCAGGAAAAATAGACACTGTTAAGAAAAATGAAAGACATCAGAAGATAGTCTGTGACAACACAGAAACTACCTTAGGCTTAGTAAAGACATGTTTATTTTGGACCGCCTCATTTACTGATATTTACTTACCACATGCCTGAGCAATGAGCTTGGCCAGAAATGCTTCACTGCCATACTGTTTGCTCATTATGGAGGTACGAAGTAGAGATGACACTTCATCGACATCTCGAAGATTTTTTGCAGAACAACATACCAGATCAGGAAGAATTTCATGAGCTTTTCTGCAGGCTATTTCATAACCTTCAATGACCTAAAATATAAAGAACAAAAACATTTCTTCAAAAGTCACAATCTTGACAGAGTTAAAGTGGCTTGTTTCGGTAACCCAAGGAAGACAGCCATTTATTTTCAATAAAATGACAAACTTTATTCTCAGAATAACATGTATGAGAGCCTACTGGTTATGAATCTAGGTTCTGATGACAGCCCAGATTGGAATCTTTTTTTTTTTTTTTTTTTTTTTGACAGGCAGAGTGGACAGTGAAAGAGAGAGACAGAGAGAAAGGTCTTCCTTTTGCCGTTGGTTCACCCTCCAATGGCCGCTGCGGCCGGCACACTACACTGATCCGAAGCCAGGAGCCAGGTGTTTCTCCTGGTCTCCCATGAGGGTGCAGGGCCCAAGCACCTGGGCCATCCTCCACTGCACTCCCGGGCCACAGCAGAGCTGGACTGGAAGAGGAGCAACCGGGACAGAATTCGGCGCCCCAACCGGGACTAGAACCTGGTGCACTGGCGCCGCAGGCGGAGGATTAGCCTATTGAGCCACAGCACCGGCCCAGATTGGAATCTTAACTACCACTTACCAGCTGTAAGTCCTTGGGTAAGACTCTTCCAATGTAACTCTCATTTTCTCATCAAACACAGAGGATTAACAGGCCTCACTAACAGTAGTCCTGTTCAGTATTGTATATGAAGCACAAGCACTACAATGCCTCAGGTAGAGTACACTGCTCAAGAAACAGGTTATTATAATGATTGTCTCAAGCAGTAGGGACACACATGCACACAATAAGTAGCAGTGGATAGTAAAATGAACACTTGCCTCTGAAACTGACAGTCCAATTCTCAGAAGTTCTTCAGCTAATTCCAGAAGAGCTCCAGCAAATACCAGAACAAAGTTTGTGCCATCTCCAACCTCTTGCTCTTGCATATGAGAGGCCATTACAATCATTTTTGCAGCAGGATGCTGTACCTGGTATTAAAAGTATAATCCAGTTGTAACATATGACCCTTCAAACAATGTATTATAATTCACTCCCAATTTTTAAATTAATATACTCCAAATCCTGTAGGCCAGGCAATTCATTTAAGAACACTGCTGCACAATAAATATACCAGGGTCACAAGAACAAACTGTAGGTGCCTCTAGGCCTAGCAACACAAATATATCACTATAAATGAAATCAGCTTCAAAGTGCATCCTTCTTTTGATGGCCAGCCATCCAGTACGTAACACCTTCATATGTAAGATTCAGAACATCATTGCTTACTAAATTAAAAAAAAAAAAAAAAAAAAAGTAATTCTAACCACTAAACCCACTTTTTTTTTTTTTTTTTTTTGACAGAGTTAGAGAGAGAGAGACAGAGAAAGGTCTTCCTTTTTCCGTTGGATCACCCCCCAATTGGCTGCTACAGCAAGCGCGCCAGGTGCTTCCACCTGGTCTCCCATGTGGGTGCAGGGCCCAAGGACCTGGGCCATCCTCCACTACCTTCCCGGGCCACAGCAGAGAGCTGGACTAGAAGAGGAGCAACTGGGACAGAATCCGGCACCCCAGTCGGGACTAGAACCTGGGGTGCCGGAGCCGCAGGCGGAGGGTTAGCCAAGTGAGTCACATATTTTCAAATTAAATAGACCTCAACTAACTTGCTCGTGTTTCAAAATCCTTTTTACAATTTAAGTTCACAAGGATTTTATATTTAGTAGTTAGCTTTGGATAGTTTTAAGCGAACTATTAAGCAACTGACAGTAGCTAAGAAAGCTATAAAAATTCAATCTGGTTTTACTGCTTTGACAATATCCTTGTTGAAATTATACAATTACCTCTTAAGAACATCATAGTGTCAAATATTAACATTTACAATGACAAGCTCCTTTATAAATATTTTGTGGAATTATATGTTAAGTTTTCAGTTTTTTTTTTTCCATGCAAATTGTTGAATTCTTTACTTAGTATAGAGTTGGTCTTCTCTGTATGAACTTAATCAAAAATGGACCTTAGTGGAGAATCGGACTGGGGATGGGTGAGGAAGGAGCAGAAGGGTGGGATGCAAGGGCGGATATGGTGGGAAGAATCACTATATCCCTAAAGTTGTACTTAGGAAATGCACGAAGTTTGTATTCCTTAAATAAAAAAGATTGGGGGGAATAAATAAAATTTGTTGAGTTTTGTTCAACACAGTCCTTAAAAATATGTTATTTAAGATGTAGGAAAAACTGTATAACAAAGTTGGGCGAGGAGTGCATTATCCTCTCTAAATAAATTATTTCTTGGATCTGTGTCAAAATACACTTAATTTTTGATGTTACCAGAATATGACTAGGCTTTTTATTTTAAAAAAGAAATGACTTACTTCTAGCTCTCTTAAAATAGTTGCTGCATCATTTGTCACAAACAACTTCTCCAGGTGGTTGATAACCATTTTGTTCATTCCTCAAAAACAGTAATAAAAAAGAGAAAAATAAACCAATTATTATTCAGGCTCTTTCCAAAATACCCAGAAAAATCTAGTCATGAAGGTAATTTTTATTTTTTAAAACAGCTCTGTAAAAATTCATATACAGTCATCTTTTCTTAAAGTCCATCTAATAGCCCCATGGGCTTTCCCCGACCCACATCTGTATTCTTTCTTTCCCAGTATCTACCTCTAAGGAGGATGGCAAACCTCACCACATTTTTGCTGACTTCCATTTCTCTTGCAACATGGTTGGCATGCAGCAAGTGTTTAATAGAAATTATATTAACACATACAAAGACCAAAATAATTCACTTAAAAGTATATTTGGTTTTGTACCTATCTCATGAATCTGTATCAATTAAATTCAACTGGTGATGAAAGACAACAGGAAAACATAACTTTTCTCCCTGAAACTATGCTAGTTTTTGTAAGAACTGTTCAACATTTGTCATAAATACCAGGTATTGTTTCAATAGTAGAAATGCTATATTTTATAGTCTCCATAGCATTAACAAGTAACATTCTGAGTCCTATTTTTTTGAGATCTGGGCTGTGGATTAAAAACTGGAAATATTATACTGGTATCATTGAACTACAGAATAACTTTCAAAGCCATACTGTAAACATAAAATTCTCCAAAAAAGTTCACAAGCTAGTACACAAAATTCTATCACTGCATCTTTTAAAACAGAAATTTAGAAATTACCATTTGGTCCATAGGCTGTACGAGTAGTCTGGGCAAGCTCTTTGCAAGCTTGTATGTTTCTATATACAGCCTCTTCTAATCCTGAAAAATGCTGTAAAAAAAAAAAAAAAAAAAAAACAACCTTCTGATTAGACAGGACAGCCAAATGAGAATTTTCATATAAGATACATTTGCTTATCTTACTTCCAACAAAAAGGCAGGATAGCTTTGGTATTTGGGAAATGGCGTTTAGATTCTGACTTGGTAGTTAGAATTCTTAGCCTTCTGTGGCTAATTAACTATATGGCCTTGGACAATTTTCACATTTCTTCATCTGTAAAATGGGATAATAAAAGTACCTATGTCTCATAGGATTGTTGATAATCAAAGAAGTTATGTAAAACACATTGCTTGATATTCATAAGCAATCTCTAAATTTTCTCATTGGTTGAAAAACAACACATATTTTTATAGACCACAGATACCTACTACCTACACATCAAATCATAAACCGCTAAATATTTAAAGAATTTTTTAATTTATTTTCATTTTATTTGAAAGGCAAAGATAAACTAAGAGAGAGAGAGAGAAAAATCTTCCAGTTGCTGGTCCACTCTTCAAATGCCTACAATAACCAGGGCTGGGCTGGGTCAGGCCACAGCCAGGAGCCCGGAACTCCATTCAGGTCTCTTCACATGGATGGCTGGGTCCTAGGTACTTGAGCTATAACATGCTGCCCTCCAGAGTATGGATTAGAGCAGGATACTGGACTGGAAGTGAAGTAGAGAGAACCAAAACCAAGCACTCTAACATGGGATGCAGGTGATTCAAGCTGCAACTTAACTGCTGCACCAAACACTTGCTAATTTTTTTTAAACATAGTGAAAAATAAAGGAAGAATACTAAGACTCCATGGGGCTGATATTGTGGCACTTTGGGTTAAAATGACATCTGTGATGCCAGAATTACAAATGGTTGCTGGTTTGAGTCCTGGCTGCTCCAATCCCAATCCAGCTCCCTACTAATTTACCTGGGAAAAGCAGAAGAAATGGCCCAGATGAAGCTCCTAGCTTTGGCCTGGCACAGCCCCAGCTGTTGTGGCCATTTAGGGAGTGAACCAGAAGTTGAAATTTCCTCTCTGTAACTCTGCCTTTCAAATAAAAATAAATAAATCTTAAAAAAAAAAAAAAAGAGTACTAAGACCAAGGGGAAGAAGCAAGAGTATAAACCAAGAGAGCACTTAAACGTTACTGCTGGACTCCAATCCTTTCTGTTAAAAACGCTTCTCAAGTAGTGATCACACAAAGAGTATGACATATTTCAGGTAAAACACTTTTAAAAAGTTTATCAGTATTTTCTTTTTTAAAAAATTTATTTATTTGACAGATACAGTTAGACAGTGAGAGAGAGAGAGAGAGAGGAAAGGTCTTCCTTCCATTGGTTCACCCACCAAATGGCCGCCATGGCCGGAGCTACGCTGATGTGAAGCCAGGGGCCAGGTGCTTCCTCCTGGTCTCCCATGTGGGTACAGAGGCTCAAGCACTTGGGCCATCCTCCACTGCCTTCCTGGGCCACAGCAGAGAGCTGGACTGGAAGAGGAGCAACAGGGACTAGAACGCCCATATGGGATGCGGGCGCCGCAGGCGGAGGATCAACCAAGTGAGCCATGGCGCCAGCCAAGTTTATCAATATTTTCTAACTAAAAGCTGAAACTTGGGATGATGAATATTTTTAATGTATTAGAACCCGGGCTGTGTAAAGCCAGCAGCTGTTTGTTCACTGGGAATTCTTCTTATTTGACAGAGTTATAGACAGTGAGAGAGAGAGAGACAGAGAGAAAGGTCTTCCTTCTGTTGGTTCACTCCCCAAATGGCCGCCAAGGCCGGTGCTGCGCTGATCCGAAGCCAGGAGCCAGGAGCTTCTTCCTGGTCTCCCTTGCGGGTGCAGGGCCCAAGCACTTGGGCCATCCTCCACTGCACTCCTGGGCCACAGCAGAGCTGGACTGGAAGAGGAGCAACCGGGACTAGAACCCAGCACCCACATGGAATGCCGGAGCTGCAGGTGGAGGATTAACCAAGTGAGCCAAGGCACCGGCCCCTTGTTCACTGGGAATTCTAACTGAAGGTATCTGTTCCAAAATGTTTAGGGACTAAAGTATACAGACTTTTGAACTGCAATTCCAACATGTATACTTTAAAAATTCCAAATTGTTTACAATACTAAAATTCTAAATACCTGACATCTCACATAGGTTTCATAAACCTACTATTTATATCAAGGTTTTTCTAGTGCTACACTGCCCAATACAGTGCCATTAACCACACGTGGCTATTTGAATTAAAAAGTTCAGCTCCTCTACTACACTAGCCACATTTCAAAGATACAGTTGGTATCATAACGCACAGCTCTCTACAGAAAATTTCCATCATTGCCTAAAGTTATATTGGACAGTACTGCTCTAAAACACAGCCTCCCTCCAACAATTTCATTTAAGTCCCATCTCCTGACACCCTGCGAACAGGCAACTGATCATAAATCAGAGTGTCACTCTTCTACTTAAGGCCCTTTAATGTGAGCAGCATCAGCATCTCGTGAGTGCCAGTTCGAGTCCTGGCAGCTCTATTCCCAATCCAGTCCTCTGCTAAAGTACCTTGGAAAATAGCAGGAGATGGCCCAAGTGCTTCACCTCTCACCTACATGGGAGACCTGGATGTAGTTCCAGGCTCCTGGCCTCAGCTTTGCCCAGCCCGGCTGTTATGGCCACTTGGGGAAGATACCACCGGCAGATGAGATACCTCTTTCTCTCACCCTCCTCTCTCTAAACTGCCTTTCAAATAAATACATACATACATATATAACCTTCAATGGCTTCCCATCTCATAAAAGTAAAATGCAAATCCCTCTGGGGATACAAGGGCACACCTGTCCTGGCTGCGGCTCACAGTGCTTCTGAACACATCTTTTACCATGCCCGCTTTCCTTTTGCAAGCTTCAGTCTGTTACCTTACTCAATTTTCTTTAAGAAACAGGACAAATTCACTGCATACCCAGGGTCTTTGCACAGTCTGGTGTGTCAGCCCGAAACATTTCCTGCTCTACTCTTTCCTGGCTCTTTCTGTCTTTTGGAACTAGTTAAGAGTCGCCTGAACATCATTTTCAACTGTTCTGCTTCTGGCCTTCCCCTCTCTCTTTTTTTAATCCTTTTCATTCCCCACTATTATCAGTACTGTTTATTTCCTTTATTATTATTTCAAATTCTCCCTCAGATGAATATAAACTCTAAAAGCCAAGACTTCTTTCACTGAAGCCCCCTCAGTACCCACTTATTTCAACAATTATCTTCGTGTTCTGCAGAAAACTGCTAGCACCTGAATGACAATAATGCTTTGATACACAATTTCCCTAAAGTAAGCGGGGAAGGGGAAATCCAAATTGGAAGCTGCAATTTCACTGAGTTTTTTTAGGGAGCAAATAATGTCACATTACCAAAGAGATATCCCACCAACATAATCTTGTTAGCATTTATGTAGTACACCTACGTTCTCTGAAAAGTGCATCCTACGAAACAAAACAGCCCTAACCTCGCAGAAACTGTTAATGTGCTAGCTCCCAATAAACGATGCTCCCGGAATTACGTTCACAAGATCAGAAAGCTAAGTAACTGTACTTGGGCCAGGGTGTCTCCTACGCAGTGAGCTCCACGGGTCGGTCAGATATTTAAGACGATGAAAGTCAGCCCCAGCCCGGTACGTCCTGCACCCCGTCAGCCGACGCTGAGACCAGAACCCCCCCACCCCCGCCCCGGTCCCACAAGGGACTCCCGGCCTCATGGAACCGAAGCGGGAGAGCTTCGTCTCACACTACAGCAGCAGCCCGGGGTGGGTGCCATCTCCTCGCTCCGCACCAGCCCCGTTTCACGGATGGAGAGAAAGCGCACGAGGGGCTTGACGCTGGCCCGGCCCGAGCGCGTAGAAAGCGAATCCCGAGGCCCTGCCCCTCACCCGGCGCCTCGTCCCCTCTCGATCCTTTCCCGGGATATTAAAGAACGGAAGAGCCCCGGGCCTCGGCGGCCGAGCTCCCCCGAGAACACCTCCCCTTCTGGAATCTTCTCTCCGGCTCTGCCAGGGGGACACGCCGGGCCCGTTAGTAGGCCCGTGTCTTCGCTGCGGCCGCCCCAGCCCTCTGCCGACCCTCCCACCTCGCCGACTTCCTCCACTCCTTACTTTCGCGCCTTCTTTGAGCATCTGGGCAAAGCCCGGAGCTTTGGGGACGTGAAGCGCCATGGCCAGCCTGCAGAGGAACCGTTCACGCGCTCGCTAAGATCCCGGAGGTGGCAGGCGAGGGGCACGCACAGCCTTCTGGGAACGCGGCGTGCGGCCGCTGCACGCTCCGCCCCGCTCGTCAGCGAGCCCGCCCTTTCCCCCCGGCCTGATTTCAAGACTCGCGACAGCGAGAGCAGCTCCCGCTGCCAGAACCGATCTGACGATCCCCGATCAGGTCGATCGATCGGCGGAGCGCTAGATACACACTCGGTCTTCTGGCGGACGAATGCGCGCAGGCGCACCAAGGTCATTGTGATTTTTATTTTCCGTTTGCGGGCCCTGCCGACGGTCCTCGGAGGTCTCGGCGTGTGGTTTTTGCTGTACTTGTTAGGCGTAATTTCCACCTAACGCTCCAGACCTAGACACCAGCTTCAGGTGTCCTTTTCTTCCCGAGGCACAGATGTTGCCCTCATCTCCTGAGGCTGGCCTAGATCAGGTACTCTGGGCACCGTAGGAAGTGCTCGCGACGTGGAAGTGGTGATTGAGATCGTTGGTGAGGATAGCTGCGTGTGAGTGCCCACGAGTGCTTTACGTGTAATAGCTGTTGTGGTCGACCTTACAAGTTAGCAATCCTGTCTTCATGTTACAGAAGGGAAACAAAGCGAGCCAAACGAACGGTAATGACTTTCTCAAGATCACAGAGCAAGAGCTAAGATTCCTACTCAGATCGGGTTGAAAAACGCACTCAACCACTTCTTTTCTGCTTCCTGGTGGTAATACAAATCCCTTCGTTTTCCTGTCATCTTTTCAAACCTGACCTCTGTGTCTTTCCACACTGACACATGGCTGATTTAAATAAAAGTTGTCACGCTGGGACAGAATCCACTCGTTTTGTAGACGGAAAATACAGAAAACATGGAGCAACATTTTGGTGGAGCCTTTGATTTGGACGCATATGATTAACTGTCTTAACTTGGGGCAGATTAGCGTCCTTAGTCAAATTTAGCATCATTTTGTTCCTAATAAGCATTTAAAATAATAATGGAAACTGCTTTTTTGCCACCTCAGACCGTATTTGAACCACTCATTGGGAAATACTGCAAAAGATCAACAGTTCTCAAAGTGTAGTCCACTGGTAATGATTTTCATGATACCAAGACATTTCCTCTTGCTTTCAGTAGGAATTTTTCAGAGGCCCACGTGATGTGTTATATGGCAGCAGTTTGAATGTCAAAGGAATGAGAAGCCGATTATCTACTTTTTTAATTTTTATTTTTTTAAACTTTAATAAATATAAATTTCAAAACTACAACTTTTGGATTATACCGGTTTTTGCCCCCATAACCACCCTCCCACACGCAAACCATCCCATCTCCTACTCCCTCTACTCTTCATTTACTTAGTATATACTAAGTTCATCTTCTGTATATAAAGATAATCAAAAATGATTTTTTTTTTTTTTGCCAGGCAGAGTTAGACAGTGAGAGAGAGAGAGAAAGAGAGACAGAGAGAAAGGTCTTCCTTTTGTTGGTTCACTGCCCTAATGACCATTAGGGTGCTATGCCGCTCTGAAGCCGAACCGGGTACTTCCTCCTGGTCTCCCAAGCGGGTGCAGGGACCCAAGCACTTGGGCCATCCTCCACTGCACTCCCGGGCCGCAGCAAAGAGCTGGACTGGAAGAGGAACAACAGGGACAGAATCTGGCGCCCCAACCAGGACTAGAACCCTGGGTGCCAGGGCTGCAGGCGGAGGATTAGCCAAATGAACCATGGCACCGGCCCAAAATGAATCTTAATGAAGCCAATTATGTAAAAGCCAAACATGTAAAATAATGAGACTGCTCTCATTAAAAAAGAAATTACTTGAAGAGATCTCCCATCTGCTGGTTCACTCCCCACATACCATAAACATTTGGGGTTGAGTGGGGCCAAAGTCAGGAGCCAGGAACTCAATCCAGGGTTTTCCCCATGGGTGACAGGAATCTAATTACTTGAGCCATTACTGCCGCCCAGTGATGTGGGGCCCAGCCAGAATAGGAAGGGAAGTAGGGTAAAATTAACTGGAAGACTTTTCCGTAGTTTCTGTCTCTAGCCCTGCTAACTCCACCCCTTTACCTGCCACTGGTGGTTTCCTCCAGGACCAGGAAGGTGAAGCACATGTACAGAGAGAAGCAACTGGAGATGCAATAAAATTGTCCCAGAGGACCTCATGTGCCTTGAATCCTACCCAAACTCCACCGTTTATGTAATAAAACAGCACATCATTCCCCATAAAGGGGACATGAGAACTTCCTTTTTCAGCCTCCTCCCATGCTTTCTCCTTGTGGGGAGGTCTTTCTCTTAGGCCATCTCATGGGGAGCTTCTCTCATGGGTTTGTCTGCATTCCTGCCTGATTACATACATACTCACTCTGTCACTTTAATGAATCTTACTGTCATTATTGCACTTATGCCTCTGCTTTGAATTCTTACATGGGACAACAACCTGCAGTAAAAACTGGGCAACACTTTTTTTTTTTTAAGATTTATTTATTTATTTGAAAGGCAGAATTACAGAGGCAGAGAGAGAGAGAGAGAGAGAGAGAGGGGTCTTCCATCCACTGGTTCACTCCCCAAATAGCTGCAGCTGCCAGTGCTGATCTGAAGCCAAGAGCCAGGAACTTCTTCTGGGTCTCCCATGTTGGTGCAGGGGCCCAAGGACTTGGGCCATCTTCTGCTGCTTTCTCAGGCCATAGCAGAGACCTGGATCGGAAGTAGAGCAGCGCGGACTCAAACCAGTGCCCACATGGGATCCTGGTACTACAGTGCTGGCCCCAAAACACATCAGATCTATACAGACAAAACGCTGGAGTCAGGAGCAAGATTAGGTATCAAACCCAGGTACTGTGGTGTAGAATGTAGCAGTCTTTACCAGCATCTTAACTTCTAGCCTCAACTCTTGCCCCTCATATTTTGTGAAAATTTTAATTTTTTTAGCAAGCATATATGTGCTAACATCTGATTTTTTTAAAAGACTTATTCATTTATTTGAAAGTCAGAGTTACACAGAGAGAGGAGAGGCAGAGAGAGAGAGAGAGAGAGAGAGAGAGAGAGGTCTTCCATCCGATGTTTCACTCCCCAATTAGCTGCAATGGCAGGAACTGTGCCAATCCGAAGCCAGGAGCTTCTTCCGGGTCTCCCACATAGGTGCAGGGGCCCAAGGACTTGGGCCACCTTCTGCTGCTTTCCCAGGCCATGCAGAGAGCTGGATCAGAAGTGGATCAATGGGGTCTTGAACCAGCGCCCATATGGGATGCCGCGCTTCTGACCAGGGCATTAACCCACTGTGCCACAGCGCTGGCCCCAACATCTGGTGGTTTTTTAAAAAACAAAGGTTTGAAAATTCATGAATTTTAATTTCTAATACAATTGTTGATAGTTGTAGCTCATAGAAAGCTTTCAGGGATCTCAATAATTGTCAAGAGTCTAAAGGGGTTCTGAGACTGAAAATATATTTTCTGCAATATATTTTCAGTCCTGAAGAATCCAAGATCTTGTGGATTAACCAAAGAATCAATAAAAGCTCATTCCTCTGGCTCCAAGAGAATATTACTTGTAGCTGACACAACAAAATTGAAAGGGGTTGATGAAATGTGATTAATTAAAAATGATTGAATAATTTAATAGAATTTGTAACCAGACCATGGAAAAATTAAGCTTGAGGACAAAATAATTTATAAAAATTTTCATGGAAATTAGATCCATCAAATATAATAAAAAATTGATCTTAACATTAGTTTTAGTGGAAAGAAATGGAAAATTTAAAAATTATTTTAAAAAATGTATTTGAGGGGCTGGCACTGTGGCGTAGCAGGTAAAGCTGCCGCCTGCAAGGCCGGCATCCCATATGGGCGCCGGCTGAAGTCCCTGCTCCTCCACTTCAGATCCAGCTCTCTGCTGTGGCCAGGGAAATCAATAAAGGATGGCCCAGGTCCTTCGACTCCTGCACCCTCATGGGAGACCTGGAAGAAGGTCCTGGCTCCTGGCTTCAAATCAGTGCAGCTCTGGCCATTGTAGCCAGTTGAGGAGTAAACCAGAACCTCTCTCTCTCGCTCTCTCTGCCTCTCCTCTCTCTGTGTTACTCTGACTTTCAAATAAGTAAATACATCTTTTTTAAAAAATGTATTTAAAAGGCAGAGTTAGAGGGAGAGACAGAGAGAGATATCAATGTTCCATCCACTGGTTCACTTCCCTAATGTCTGCAATGGGCAGGATTGTACTAGGTTGGAGCCATGAGCCTGGAGCTTCTTCCAAATCTCCCACGTGGGTGTATAGGCCCAAGCACTTGGGCCATCTTCCACTGCTTTCCCCGGCACACTAGCAAGGAGCTGCATTGGAGGTGAAGCACCTGGGTTTCCAACCAGCACCCATATTAGATGACATTGCAGGCAGTGGCTTAACTCTCTATGCCATGAATATTGCCCTAAGAAATTTTAATTTAAATCTTCTGCATGGTAATTTATCAAGGAATTATATTGATTTAATTACTAAGATTACCTTTTAGATGAAAATTCATTAGTATGTGTAATTTGGGTTAAACTATATTCATAATGTGGAGTCAAAGTATCAAGGACAAAATTTCCACTGTGTCTTAAAACTAGGTCAAATATCCTTCATCCAGAAAAGAAAAATACAAATTCCTAGTGTGGATTCAAGACCTATCTTCTGATCCCTATTTATCTCACTTGTATCTTCTCTCTGTTGTGACCACAGTAGCCAGAAACACCGTTTCTGCTTTTCTCTCTACTTATAATGCTCTCCCAATCCTTTATGGCTAACTTATATCATACTTTAGTAAGCAGATGCTTTCATGAGAAAATGTGTGGTGTGGTGACTACCAAGACATTCTTTGTTCTTCATTTTCGTAATTTTTATGCATTACTATTGTTATAGCAAAATATTCTTTTTTAAAAAAGATTTTTATTTATTTATTTGAAAGAGTTACAAAGAGAGACAGAGAGACAGAGAGAGAGATCTTCTATCAGGTGATTCACTCTCTAAAAGGCCACAATGGCTGGGGCTGGGCCAGGCTGAAGCCGGGAACCAGGAGCTTCTTCCATGTATCCCACGTGGATGCAGAGGCCCAAGCAGTTGGACCATCCTCTCCTGCTTTTCCAGGCACATTAACAGGCAGCTGGGTAGAAAGTGGAGCAGCGGGGACTCAAACCTGGTCCATAAGTGATGCTGGCGATGCAGGCAGCAGCTTAACATGCTATGCCACAATGCTGGCCCCCAGCAAAATTATTTCTAATCTTTCTCCACCAATATGTAGGAACTACATCACCATTCGTTATGAATGGATATTGCATTATAATGGATATTCAGAGTAAGGTCTCAATAAATATTAGTCAAATAAACTAATGAACAACCAAAGGGGTGCCCAGGAGAGGAGACCAAAGAATTAGGATGCTATAGTCCGAATGTGTATGTCACCCCCGCCAAATTCATATATTGAAATTCTAACCCCTAAGGAGAAGGGCCCAAGGGAGCTTGTTCACCCTTCCACCATGAAGCCACACAGTTGAAAGGTGCTACCTATAAACCAGAAGTGGGCCCTCACCAGACATTGGCATTTACTGATATCTTGTTTTTGGACTTCCCAGCTTCTAGAACTGACTCAACGGACGTAACAGCTGCCCCAAATGTCTGCTCCATGACTAACTTAATGGTTTGGTTCCAGGCAATCAAGAAAGATAGCCTTGTGTCAGTCACTTACCAATTAGATAACCCTTTCTAAGGAGGTGGGAGAGTGAATTAGAAAGCCAAGACAGTTGGTGAAAGCTAGAGCAGTAAAACTAAACACCCTTCTCCTAATGTAATTGTTACCTTTATTTTTTAATCTGGCAATAATCCTTCCAATTCTTTTATCTATGGAGTGGGGGTAGGGTCGGGGGAGATTAGATTTTAGAGACCATGTTGCTCTCACAGTTTCACTTAGTTTTTGTCAAGCACACGTGAAACAAATCAAGGCCAAGACCAAGTCCTGACTGATTTCTCTGGTAAAGATACAATGAACCTCTTTTAAATCAATTTATTAGTTACATAGATGATGAAAGGAAGATTAGCCAAGGGTGTAGGCTCCTCTAGGGTGTTGTGGCACATATCAAAAGGATTGACACTGAAAACCAAGGGAACTAGAAGATTGCAACACAAATCACATAGTATGCATTGCTGAGGAGCTATGTGGAAGCTGCAGCTAAGTGATTTTCTATTCTGCCACAGTATTATGAAGAGTTAGGGCATGAAGTCCCATATCTCATCAGAAACCTGGAGGTGATGAGACATTGCATTGTGGCAGCTGTCCAGGGGATCAGTAGGTAAGCAGGAGATGGCCTCAGAGGACCTTTGAACAGGCTGTTCATGGTTCCAGGAGAATCACTAGATGTTCTGCCAAGACTCAGGGACAAGCCTTTGCTTGAATGGCCTTTGTGGTATATGCAAGGTCACCATGACAGAGTCATGTTCCTTGTGTATCTTGGCGCTGTGTCTCCTGTGGCTGTCTTCAGAGAGCTTAGCCATGATGATTCTTGGTCCTTCCTAAGGCCCATCTTGCCATGCCACCATTTGGATACTTATTGTTCCTGCTCACTCTTCCGAAGGAACACTTCTGTAACTCCTTCCTGCAAGACATCTTTCATATCTTTGGTTACTTTTCATTATTTCCTGAGTCCTACAGAACACTTGGTTTTGTTGTTGTTGTTGTTGATTAATTATTTTTAAGGAATACAAATTTAATAAGCACAACTTTGGGAATATAGTTATTCTTTCCACCATACCCGCCCTCCCGCCCACACTCCCATCCCTCCACTTCCTCCCTCTCCCCTTCCCAGTCCCATTCTCCATTAAGATTCATTTTCAATTAACTTTATACACAGAAGACCAACTCTATACTAAGTAAAGACTTCAACAGTTTGCACGCACTCATACACTCAATGTAAAAAGTACTGTTTGAGAACAAGGTTTTTTTTTTCCTTTTAAAGATTTATTTATTTATTTGAAAGAGTTACACAAAGAGAGGAGAGGCAGAGGGAGAGAGAGAGAGAGAGAGAGAGAGAGAGAGAGAGAGAGGTCTTCCATCCTATGGTTCACTCCCCAATTGGCCGCAATGGCTGGAGCTGCACCGATCTGAAGCCAGGAGCCAGGAGCTTCCTCCAGGTCTCCCACGCGGGTACAGGGGCCCAAGGATTTGGACATTCTTCTGCTGCTTTCCCAGGCCATAGCAGAGAGCTGGATTGGAAGTGGAGCAGCCGCGTCTTGAATCAGCACCCATATGGGATGCCAGCGCTTCAGGCCATAGTGCCAGCCCCAGAAAGTAGTAAGATTGTACATGGCCCCTCTTGGATCTCTTAACTTTTTCTCACACAATGTGATTTCTCTCTCTCTCTCTCTGTCTTTCTCTTTCTCCTTCTCTCTCGCTATGTGAAGCCATCCACCATAAGACCTCACCAGAAGCTGATGTATATTTCAGTCACCACTCCTGACACTTTCTCTGATGACAGAGTCCTCTCCAGATGACTGAGTCTGGGATGCCAGCACCAGGATTCAGTTAGCTTGTATATTTCCTTTGCACCAAATGCTGGTTGAGAGGGATGTTTGGATTCAAAAGAAAGATCTAGGTTGATGTGGAGCTCATAGAAACAGATGCAGCACATCCTGAAATCCATCCCTATGTCATAAGCAATGTGTCTATTCTCTACTATTTCTGCCTGCTTAGCAGGATTGTGATTTCTCTACTAGAATGTGACATAGTAGGGGCCCTAAGATAAACTTGCTCTATCACCTTTAAAAAACTTCTAGCAGTTACTGTGTCTATTCTGGCTTTATTAATCATGTCACTGAAATCCAATATTTATTTTCTTTGTGATGGGGAAAAATCTTTAACACAGATGAGTATTGACTACTTATGCAAATTTTCCCCCAAACTTATAGGGTACAAGGGGATTATGGCTACCAACCTCTCTAAGTTACCTTGGGCTGTCATTACAAAATACCATACTCTGTGTGGCTTATATAAGAGATATTTATTGGGACCGGCGCTGTGGCATGTGGGTAAAGCCACTGCCTGCAGTGCTGGCATCCCATATGGGTGCCAGTTTGAGTCCAGGCTGCCCCACCTCTGATCTAGCTCTTGCTATAGCCTGAGAAAGCAGTGGAAGATAGCCCAAGTCCTTGGGCCCCTGTACCCACATGGGAGACCTGGAAGAAGCTTCCGGCTCCTGGCTTCAGATCGGTGCAGCTCTGGCTGTTGTGGTCAGTTGAGGAGTGAATGAGCAGATAGAAGACCTTTCTCTGCCTCTCTTCTCTCTGTGTAACTCTTTCAAATAAATAAATAAATATTTAAAAATTTTTTAAAAAAATGTACTTAGAAAATTTCAAAATAAAATTGACTCTTTACAAAAAGAGATATTTATTTTCTCCTAGTTCTGAATGCTAGAAAATTCAAGATTAATAAGTACCAGCCTGAAACTCCTTCTCTTGGCTTGCAGGTAGCCACCATCTCACTGTGTACCAACATGACTTCTTTGGGTGTGCACTGGTAGAAACAGAACAATAGCCGGCGCCGAGGCTCAATAGGCTAATCCTCCACCTTGCAGCGCCGGCACATCGGGTTCTAGTCCCGGTCGGGGCACCGGATTCTGTCCCGGTTGCCCCTCTTCCAGGCCAGCTCTCTGCTGTGGCCCGGGAGTGCAGTGGAGGATGGCCCAAGTGCTAGGGCCCTGCACCCCATGGGAGACCAGGAGAAGCACCTGGCTCCTGCCTTTGGATCAGCACGGTGTGCTGGCGCAGCGGCCATTGGAGGGTAAACCAACAGCAAAAGGAAGACCTTTCTCTCTGTCTTCTCTCTCTCACTATCAACTCTGCCTGTCAAAAAAAAAAAAAAAAAAAAAAAAAAGAGAGAGAGAGAGAGAGAGAGATAGATGTCCCATAGACTGCTTTTAGAGGACCACAGGGAAATATTAAATGGCAAGTTCCTTATCAATTTCACTTGCATATATAGTCTACTCATTCTTTTTTTTTCCTTTTTAAAAAAAGATTCATTTATTTGAAAGGCAGAGTTACAGAGAGGCAATAGCAGAGAGAGAGGGAAAGGGAGAGGGAGAGAGAGAGGTCTTCCATCCACTGGTTCATTCCTCAAGTGACCACAACAACTGGAGCTGGGCCTATCTGAAGTTAGGAGTCAGGAGCTTCCTCTGGGTCTCTCAAGTGGGTGCAGGAGCCCCAAGGACTTGGGCCATTTTCCACTGATTTCCCAGGCTGTTACAGAGAGCTGGATTGGAAGTAGGGCAGCCTGGATTTGAACTGGTGTCCATATGGGGATGCTGGCACTGCAGGTAGCAGCTTTACCTATTCTGTCAGAACACCATCCCCTAGTATACTCATTCTGAGTGGGTAACAAGTGGATAAAACTGGAGAGGTGATTTTCCTCTAATTTTGAAAATGTAATGTGTGAGTTAGGCTGCTTAAGATTAGAAGGAAAGGAAATCTACATACTGAAATCACTTCAGTGGAGGTGGTTTACTAAGGGTTATAGAAAATTACAAATTATAATTTGAAATTACAAAGTTACAAATTGTAATTTGAAAATTACAAAAAACTAAGAAGGAGCAAAACTATTCTAGAGGCCAATTACTTTTCACATACACCACCATGGGTTGAGTGTCTCTGACTCACCATTCTCATGTCTTAGCTAATCTCTATTTCTGTGATTTTTACCAATGTGGCACCTGCTTCTTTTCAGCTCTATCAGATGCCGACCTCTGTTTGTCTTCTCCATGTCTTAGCTTCAGTTTTCTTCATTTTCTCTGTGGATCTCTCAGCTTCCTTGTTCTTTCACTTATCCCAACCCCCACGAGTGCATCTCTGTGTATTGCATATTCAGATACCCCAAGAAAGAGGATATGACTGGTTGAGGTTACTGTTCTCCAACAAAATTCCCCCAGGTTCTGCTGAATTTGCAAGTCAAGAGATCTCAGGGGATATTTATAAGTCTCCATGGCTGCCTTGGCCTAAACAAAATTTTTTGGTGCACTCACTGAGTGACCAGGGGCTAAGGTCATCTGTAATCTTACAGTAAGGAATATTCAAGCAATTTTCTTCCAAAGTGGGCTCTGAATATGGCCCACATTTAGAGTTTCATCAAAATTCAGTAAATCTGTCCAAGACTATGGTATGGTCATTAGCTCTTTTAAAGTCTTTCCAGATCAAGGCAAAATAAAAAGAAATGAAATATATTGCATTTTACCACTCCCTGCTTATTACCATTCTAATAATGGAAATGTCGGACTGAATGAAAGTGACCAATTTTTTCCCTTACTTTCCATGTTGGCTTAGGTACACCCATTCCTATTTTTACCTAGCTATGATTAGGCTGGTTAGATTATGGGGATGAGAAAGATGAAGTAGAGTGAGACACATCAAAATTCTACTGGTGACACATTAGATAGCTAGGAGATGGATGAAATCTATATGTTAGGTGATTTGATAGAGAAGTTTACCTTGAACTTTTCCGAATGGACTCTTGATAAAACTACTTATTAGTCCCTCTTTTTAGTTTTTATTTTTTGAAGACTTATTCATCTATTTGAAAGAGTTACAGAGAATGAGACAGACAGACAGACACACACACACAGACATACACACACACACACACACACACAGAGAGAGAGAGAGAGAGAGAGAATCTTTCATCTACTGGTTCACTCCCCAGATGGCCACAATGGCCTAGACAGGAACTGGTGTCCATATGGAATACCAGCAGCCACATGGTGGCTTTACCTGCTATACCACAATACAGACCCCTGATCAGTCCCTCTTTTAGTAAGGTTAGGAGTTACTGTCATAGTTCCTCTGACAGCCATGCTAGATTGGCACACGTGCACAGTCCTATCCTGTGAGGCTGGATGATTGAAATCATGTTTCTTTTTCTTTCTTTTTTTTGTATATAGAGTTGTTTTTTTTTAAAAACAAAATCAAGTGGCAATCTAGATTTGCTGAAAATTAGTGCTATCTTTCAGAAAACTTTCATGGAAGCATATTATACATGCAGAAAAATGTACAAATCACAAGAATATAGTCTGAATTACTATAAACAGACCCATGTAATACTCACTCACACAAAGAAAGAGGACATTACCAGCAATCCGGAAGTCCTTCTCATGTCACCACCCAGCTACCTCTCCCCTTACCTCCTTTTTTTATATATATATTTTATTTTATTTAATGAACATAAATTTCCAAAGTACAGCTTATGGATTACAATAGCTCCCTCCCCATAACTTCCCTCCCACCCACAACACTCCCCTCTCCCGCTCCCTCCCCCCTTCCATTCACATCAAGATTAATTTTCAATTATCTTTATATACAGAAGATCAATTTAGCATATATTAAGTAAAGATTTCAACAGTTTGCACCCACACAGAAGCACAAAGTGTAAAATACTATTTGAGTACTAGTTATAGCATTAATTAAACACCTAAGAGTAATTGTGTATTAATTACAGAGTTCAACCAATAGTTTTAAGTAGAACATGAAAAATACTAAAAGGGTAAAGTATTAAGTTCTTTTTTCTTCTTTTTTTTGGTTTGTTATATAGTTTTTTTTATTTAATAAATGTGAATTTACAAAGTGCAACTTTTGTATTGTTGTGGCTCCCCGCCCAACCTCCCTCCCTCCCGTGGCCCTCCCCTCTCCCACTCCCTCTCCCATCCTGCCCTTCATCGAGTTTCATTTTCAATTACCTTCATATACTGAAGATCAACTTAGTATTTACTAAGCAAGGATTTCAACAGGCTGCACTCACACAACTGCACAAGGTATAGGGTATTGTTCGACTAGTAGTGTTGTTTTTAAGTTTCATAGTAAAACACATTAAGGACAGAGATCCTACGTGGGGAGCATGTACTCAGCGACTCCCGTTGTTGATTTAACAATTGGCACTCTTATTTATGACGTCAGCAATCACCCGAGACTCTTGCCATGAGCTGTCTAGGCTATGAAGCCCCTTGAGTTCACCAACTCTGAACTTGTTTAGTCAAGGCCGTATCACAGGAAATCATGTTTCCTAGATTCCCTTGCAGGTATGGTTCTGGATACAAGTGCATCTGCTTTCATGTGAGAGCTGGATGGTGGTAGGGAAACAAATTCTCTTCTCATGCTGCTTCGATGTCTGTACTAGCAAGTGGAATTAGGAGATGGTGTGTTTAGGCATCTCCATCTGGTCCTTGCTCTCCAGCCTTTCAAGTGTGGAGAGCCACAACTTCCTCCTGCTAGCTTCTCATTGAAAGGCAGAGAGGGAGGGAGGGAGGGAGAGAGAGAGAGAGAGAGACTGCAGTAGTGAGAGTGAGAGCAAGCAAGTGAGAGAGAAGGCACTCCCATTCAGCGTTTCACTCCAATGTCAGGCGCGTTTCACTCCGAAGTCAGGACCCAGTAACTCAGTCCAGGTCTCCCACTTGGGTGACAGGGGTCCAACAACTTGAGCCATCACCTGTTGTGTTCCAGGGTGTGCATTAACAAAAAGCTAGAATAGGGAGCACATCTAGGACTTTAATCCAGGCACTGCAATATGAGATGGGGACTTCCCAGGCATAGTCTTTTTTTTTTTTTTTTTAAGATTTATTTATTTATTTGAAAGGCAGAGTTACAGAGAGGAAGATGGAAAGAGAGAGAGAAAGAGAGAGATCTTCTATTCACTGGTTCACTCCCCAGATGGCTGTAATGGCTGGAGCTATGCAGATCCAAAGCCAGAAGCCAGGAGCTTCTTCCGGGTCTCCCATGTGGGTTCAGGGGCCCAAGGAATTGGGCCATTTTCTACTGCTTTCTCAGGCCATAGCAGAGAGCTAGATCGGAAGTGGAGCAGCCTGGACTCAAACCAGTGCCCATATGGGATGCCGGCACTGCAGGCCATGGCTTTACCCGCTATGCCACAGTGCCGGTCCCCAGGCATAGTCTTAACTGCTAGGCCAAAAGCCCACCTTCTTGTTCTACTCTTGACTTCATTCTGTCCAGAGTTGTTTCTTTATTCCTCACCTTTCTGCTCATTCACAAAGTGAATTCACAAACGTGGGTCACTTCTGTAACAAAAGAGATTTATTCCTGGAGGCCCTTTTTAGGGCTTGCTTCTCAAGCCCACCACAGCTTTTTGAGGTATGCTGATTCCACTTCTGTTTATAACACCTAGAATGGTTTCTGTTTCCTTCACGAGGTTGATACAATTCCTGTGTTTTTGATTGCTAAAAGCAACCATAGCCAGGCTTATGGCTGACAGCTGAAATAAAGTTAGGAAGTCATTCAGAGTCCTACTAAATATAAGTTTTATTCTTGACTTAAAAGTTGTTTTTTTTTTGTTGTTGTTGTTGGGGCCGGCACTGTGGCATAGCAGGTAAAGCTGCCACCTGCAGTGCCTGCATCTCAGATGGGTGTTGGGTTTGAGTCCAGGCTGCTCCACTTCCAGTCCAGCTCTCTGCTGTGGTCTGGAAAAGCAGTAGAAGATGGCCCAAATCCTTGGGCCCCTGAACCAACGTGGGATACCCAGAAGAAGCTCCTGGCTCCTGGCTTCAGATTGGCCCAGCCCCGACTGTTGCAGCCATTTGATGAGTGAACCAGCAGATTGAAGATCTCTCTGTGTTTCCCTCTCTCTCTCTCTCTCTCTCTCTTTCTCTCTCTAACTCTAGCTTTCAAAATAAATAGGTAAATTTAAAAAAAAATAAAAAATCTTTCCTGACTGTCAGTTCTAACTGCCCAATCTGAGCCAACCATTAATTGTTACAAAAATTGTTACAAAAAAACCCATTAATTGAAACAAAAAACTTTTTTTAAAAAGTTATTTATTTTGAAAGATAGAGAGTTACAGAGAGTGGGGGGGGAGAGAGAGAGAGAGAGAGAGAGAGAGAGAATCTTTAATCTTCTGGTTCACTCCCCCAAATGGTCACATCACCCTGTTTCTTTTCACCTGTCTTGTAATATTCAATATTACATCTCAATGTAATATGTATTGAATACCACCCTATTCCCGTTGAGGGTAAAAGAAATAATATTATCATGCTCTAGAAATGACTTTAGGGGGCTGGCGTTGTGGTGGAGCAGGTAAAGCTGCCGCATAGCGGGTAAAGCTGCGGCTTGCAGCGCCGGCATCCCATGTGGGCACTGGTTTGAGTCCCAGCTGCTCTACTTCTGTTCCAGCTCTCTACTATGGCTTGGGAAAGCGGTAGAAGATGGCCTAGTCCTTGGGCCCCGGTACCCTTGTGGGAGACCTGGAGGAAGCTCCTGGCTTCGGATAAGCCCAGCTCCAGCCGCTGCGGCCATTTGGAGAGTGAACCAATGAAGGGAAGATCTCTCTTTCTGTCTCTGCCTCTGCCTCTCTAACTCTGCCTTTCAAATAAATAAATAAATAAGTCAATCTTAAAAAAAAAGAAATGACTTCAGAGCTACTGGTTCCTTTTTCTAATACTGTATGAAGAAATGGCTTGAATTCAAGCACTACATTAGTTGTTGTTGTGTAACAAACTTGACGGCTTAAAACAAGAGATGCTTGGGGCCAGCGCCATGGCTCACTTGGTTAATCCTCCGCCTGCGATGCTGGCATCCCATATGGGCCCAGGAGGGCAGTGGAGGATGGCCCAAGTACTTGGGCCCTTGCACCTGCATGGGAGACCAGGAAGAAGCACTTGGCTCCTGGCTTTGGATCATTGCAGCGCTGGCTATAGAGGCCATTTGAGGGGGTGAACCAACAGAAGGAAGACCTTTCTCTCTGACTCTCTCTCTCTCACTGTCTAACTCTATCTGTAAACAACAACAATAACAACAAAAAGATGCTTATTGTTTCCCATGCGGTTAAGATTGGGCAGCTTGGCTGATCCAAGTAGGCTTTGCTGTATTCTACAGAGATTGCTTACAGATCCTCTGTCAGGTGGGCGCTGGCCTGGGTGCACTGGTAGGCCTATTGGTCTTAACTGATACACTTTGCTTCTGTCTCACAAAGTCCCATTCTCCAGCAGGCCACCTGAACTTGTTCTTATGGAAATGAAAGATTGCAAAGGAGCAAGCAGAAATATATAAGTACTCTGTCAAACTTGCTACTATTCCATTGGCAAAAATAAGTCACATGGTCAAACTCAGAGTCAGTGTTGGGATGTGGTGCAGCATCAAAGACTGACAAAGCATAAAAATTAAGTTCAGTGTACAGAGTCCAGTAAAACTCCTCTTATCCTTTTGATGAGAAGCTTCCAATATTCACTGTCTTTGCATTCTATGATTCCATTTAGCAAGTTACCTTAGGAAAATAGTGGAAGCAATTAATTTTTGTAAGATTCACTAGAATATGATATCACTGAAATTAAGAAGTCCTTTTTATGCTTTACTGAGATTACTTTTTCTTTAGCCACTGTGGCTCACCAGTAATATCTGTATTTTTAAAAATTCATTTTAAGAAACTGGTGCTGTGGCATAGCAGGTTAAGCTGCCATCTGCAGTGCTGGCATCCCATATGGGTGCTGGTTTGAGTCCCAGCAGTTCTACTTCTGATCCAGCTCCCTGCTAATGCACCTGGGAAAGCAGCAGAAGATGGCCCAAGTCCTTAGGCCCCTGCACCCATGTGGAAGACCCAGAAAAAGCTCCTGGCTCCTTGCTCATGACTTCAGGCTGGCACAGCCCTGATCATTGGGGAGTGAACCATCGGATGGAGGATCTCTCTCTTTCTCCTTCTGTCTCTCTATAACTCTGCCTTTTAAATAAATAAATAAATCTTTAAAAATTCAGGTTAAAAATTAGTGTTCTCATTCTTTGTGATATAGAGCTTTGGTGTCTTACTTTCTCTTTAATTTATATTTTGTAATGAATTAAAAATATCTGAGGGCATGATATTGATCCCTTCTATAGTACTTGCTTGTTTATTTTTAGTAGTTCATCAATTTTCTTTGCCTTACTCTACACAAAATATCAGAACCTTGGGTTCTAATCTGAAATATAATGTATAACCATCACTTATCCAATTCCTAGCAAAAGCCTAATTGCAAAAATCTAGGCTTGAAGGTAATTCTCTGAATGCCTTTCAGTACGATTTCATTTAGATAATAAATTTCGCTCTTGGATAAAGTGATTACATCTAAGGTTTGATTCTGTAGAGAACTGAGTTTGATAAATTATGAAATTGTCATGTCGTTATCTTATAATAAAGAAAATTAAAAAGAATAGTCAAATGCAGTGGATTCTTTTCCCTACTCTAGGCCTTGTTGCAGTGGATGCCAATCATTTCATTATATGGCATCTGTTTAACATGCCCGGTGGGGAAAATTTATCTCATTATCCCACCATTCTTTTTATGCTATGCCCTCTATGAAGCTCACATCTTTTTGTTGTTGTTATTTTATTTTGCTAGAAACTTAGAGCCAAATATATAGCTAACACTTACCAACTCCACTGGGCTATATGACTTATTTTTTTCTAAGATTTACTTATTTATTTGAAAGGCAGATTTAAAGAGAGAAGGAGGGAGACAGATCTTCATCCATCAGCTGGTTCATTCCCCAATGGCCACGATGGCTGTAGCTATGTCTGTCCAAAGCTAGGAGCCAGGAGCTTCTTCTGGGTCTCCCACATGGGTACAGGGGCCCAGGCACATTAGCAGGAAGCTGGATCAGAAGTGGAGAAGCCAGTACTCTCTAACTGGCATCCATGTGGGATGCCAGCACAACAGGTCGAGGCTTTACCTGCTTTGTCACAGCGCTGGTCTCATGACATTTTCATACACAACTCTTACTTCTTACCATCTTTTTAAAAAAATTATTTTATTTATTTGGAAGGCAGAGGGGGAGAGAGAGAGAGAGAGAGAGAGAGAGAGAGAGAGAGAGAGAGAAAGGTTTTCTATCTTCTATTTCACTCCTTGAATGCGTACTTTGGGCCAGCCTGAAGCCAGGAGCTGGGAAATCAGTCTAGGTCTCTGATGTGGGTGGCAGAGACCCAACCACTGAGCTGTCACCTGCTATCTCCTAGGGTGCACATTAATAGGAAGCTGGAATCAGGAGCGGAGCCAGGACTTGAACTCAGAAACTGTAATATGGAATGCAGATGTTCCAAGTGGTGTCTTAACCAAACAGCTGCCCCTGATTATTTTTCTGTTTATTCATTCTCACTCTCCCTTCCTCCCTCCCTCCTTCACTCTTTTTTAATATAGACTATCTCAACTTAAAAAATACCTCATTGGTTTTATTTGTTTTTATGTTACATCAAATCTTGCCTGGAATTAGATGGGGCAAATACATTTTTTAAAGTGCTAGTTTATGAATTTGCAAATCAATCAGAAGTGGTTACAGGAACTAGAAGCTTCACTTCAGAGTGATTTTTTTTTTCTACTAATTTAAAGGAAGAATTTACAATCTCCTGCTTGGACATAAATATACCATAGGTATCCCAAGATGAAAGCATAGAACAAGCTTGAGACCTTCTTGTGTTGCCATAAAACAAAGTCCCTTAAAAACAATAAGACCTACAGAATCATTGTAGTTTTTTCCGTTAAGGTCCACAGACTAATTGATGAATAGAAGCTGGTCTCTGATTTCTTTTAGGTACTTAGTGTGTGAGCCTGTACTTATTTTTGTGGTTGGATTAGTAAGGGTGTTTAATGATTTAAACGCTTATCAGGCATCATCATTCCAGCTTGTCCTATCCTTGATGTTTTTGCTATTTTTATTACAATGATTTCTACTAACATTTTCATTAAGTTTGCTCATTAATCTCAGGGGAATACAATTAAGATAATATCTATGCATCTATGGAATAGTCTGCTAGAGAAATTACATTTTTTTTTCATTGCTATTTGATTGGGTTGTTTGCTGTTTCTTTTTTATTTTTAAGATATATTTTTATTTGTTTGAAAGGCAGAGTTACAGAGAGAGGGAGAGACACATAGAGAGAAGTCTTTCATCCACTGGTTCACTCCCCAAATGGCTGCAATGACCATGGCTGGACCAGGCCAAAGCCAAGCGCCAGGGGCTTCTTCCAGGTATAGGGGCCCAAGCACTTGGGCCATCTTCTGCTGCTTTCCCAGGTACATTAGCAGGGAGCTAGATCAGAAGTGGAGCAACCAGTACTCAAATTGGTGTCCATGTGGGAATACATGTTTCTTAACATGTATTCATTTAGTCTTCTGATTCTATGCCAAATTGCATGATTAAAGTGAAAGTTGTGTATTTTAATGAAAAAGGAGAGTAGTGGCTACCAAAATACGTCACAAGTGATCTTTTATATCTCATTATTGGGAGTGGGGAACTGTTTTTCTGCTGGGGCCATTTGGATAGTTATAACGTCACTCATGGGTTATATGAAGGTATCAACTTAAAAATTAGCCCCTGCTATAGATTTATTTAATTTTGAGTCCTGCAGGCAGTTGCCTTGGCAGAGCCAAGACAGAATGATTTCATGGGCCTTATATAGGGCCCTGCCTTAAATCTTTTCCCCTTGTAGTGATTTTTTTGACAAATTAGGAAAATACAGTAACAGCAGAATTTAATTTTCTGAGATGAACGGAAAGTTTACTTCGGATTTGGAAATCAGAGATGAGAGGGAATGTGTTGAGAACTTGCATAGTCATTTGTCTCAAAAGGTTCGTAACTCTCATATGTTGTCAAAAATTTATATGAAAAAGGAAAAAAACAGCAAAAAATGTTTCTAAGCCCATAAGCTTTCTTCTCATATGAGATATGGAATCTCCTTGGCTGTTACCCAGGGCCTTTTGAACTGAGAATTGTAAAATAATGCCACACAGTCCCCATAAATTTTATAGTCTAGTTTCTCACACCAACCAAATGAGAATAGGTATGGGAATGCACCAACTATAAGCAGTCAGACCTCCTGACAGCAACAGAAAATGACAACTAATAGCCAGAAACAGTTGGGCCAAAACATGTGCTTATAGGAAACTTGAAGACTGGAGGGATGTAATGGAAGTGGTTTATGTTTTAAGCTATTGTTGATATCAGTGTACTATGCTTAAAGTGATTGTTGTTTATGAATAAACAAAATAAATGAGAAAATAAAGACCCTTGCATCTTGTTTCAGCAGCCATCCAACATGTAAAATACACTTAAAGTCCATCTATCAAAAATGTTTAGGGGTCAGCTCCGTGGTGCAGTAGGTTAATTCTCTGCCTGCGGCTCCTGCATCTCATATGGGTGCTGGTTCAAGACCCAGCTGCTCCTCTTCTGATTCAGCTCTCTGCTATTGCCTGGGAAAGCAGTAGAACATGGCTCAAGTCCTTGGGCCCCTGTACCCATGTGGGAAACAAGAAACTCCTGGCTCTTGGCTTCGGATTGGCACAGCTCTGGCCATTGTAGCCAATTGGGGAATGAACCAACCGAAGGAAGACATCTCTCTCTGTCTCTTCCTCTCACTGTCTGTAACTCTACCTTTCAAATAGATAAATAAAATATTAAAAAATGTTTAAAAAGTTTTGGTTTTTGATGCGGTAAGCTTTGCTTATCTGGAAAATTCTTTTATGTAGAAAGCCTCATGCTCCCAGATATTATGCAAAGATATTTCAAAAGGTTCATAAAAATGGCCTTTCCATGACCTTTTTGAAGTACCCTTGTATATGAATGAAATGTTACTATTTGAGCATTAATTGAATGCATGGTTAGTATTTGAAGCAATGCTGCCATGGATTTTATGCAAAGTCATAATTCTATCTCCCCCTGTCAAGAACTCAGGGTAGCTAACTTACTGCCCTGCCAAATGTCCAGTGTTTCAGCTTGCTGCACCTGTAGAAGTCATGTAGGATGAGGCAGCAGTGCTGTTCTCCTTCAACCCCTGCCTGTAAGATTGTGGGTTGTAATCCTGTTTTCAGTGAAAATAGAGGAGAGGCCAGCACTGTGGCATAGCAGATAAAGCCACCGCCTGCAGTGCCAGCATCCCATATGGGCGCAGGTTCGAGTCCAGGCTGCTCCAATCTGGTTCTCTGTAATGGCCTGGGAAAGCAGAAAAAGATGGCCCAAGTGCTTGGGCCCCTGAATCTACGGGGGAGACCCGGAATAAGCTCTGGCTCTTTGCTTCGGATCAGTGCAACTCTGGCCGTTGCGGCCATCCATGGAGTGAACCAGCAAATGGAAGACTTTTTCTCTCTCTGCCTCTGCCTCTCTGTAACTCTGCCTTTCAAATAAATAAATAATAAAATTTTTAAAAAAAGAGTAGGAAAAATGTAGAAAAGCAGAAAAAAGTGAATTTTGGAATTCTGTTAGCTAACCAGTGCTGCTGGCCATCTCCAGGCGCTCCATGGGAGGTCAGTTGTCTATTTGTTAAGGTGCTGATTGAAACTCTGGGACACCGGTTCCTTCCCTTAATACAAAACCAGTTTTGAGCCAAGCCATTTAAGACCTTTGAAAACTAACTCTAAAATAGCAATGTGATATCCTGAGGAAAAAATAAACCATGATTTAGTAAACTAAATGATCCATGGAGTAAGAATTGCTTTATATAGTGTTCTTACAGAAGGAGGGGCCCAGATGATAAAGTGATGCCAGGAAAAACCCTTGGCACACCCATGTGAGCTCCAGCCTGAAATGCTCTTCTTGATGTTCACAGTCCAGTAAATATTTGCTGCCCACCAGCTCTGGGGAATGGGTAGGAGGATTCTCACTCAGCTTGACAAATAGAACAGGCAATTATCTGATGACACTCTGGGAAATTAATGGATGTTGATGTCATTTTATAGTGATCACAGCATTTACTATTGCTCCTTTGGATTCACTTTGCCATAGGCAGGCCACCACTTCACTTAATTAACTGTGCTAGCCTGAGATTTGACTTCAAGTTCATTGATGATAATGCTGTTGGTAAAAGTGATAATAATGATAATAAAGATAATAATATAGTAAAGCATGCTCCACAATAATGAGAACTTGGCCAGTTGGATTGGCAAATGACTCCCATTCTCTCCTTAGCCCTTCATCAATCATGTAGTAACCTGACCTTGAATTCTATAATAATGAATATTTTTGGGTTTTCACAGTATTATATGTTAAAAATGGTGGTGCTGCCGTGGCCCTGGGTGTTCCTTCTGTGCACATTATGGTGATCACTTCATGCACATTATCTTGTTTTTTGATAGCCACCCAATGAAAATCATCTAATGCCTTGTATTACATTTAAAATAAAAACCACATGGTTTGAGCTATTCTACCTCTATAGTGTGTCTTGAAGCCTGTTATCATGAGACCTCTGGGTTTTTTCTTGTTGTTCAAGATTATTTTGGCTATTTGGGTTCTTTTAGCTTTCAATATGAATTTTAGGATTTTTTTTCTGGTTCCGTGAAGAATGTCATTGATTATCTTCATGAAGATTGCACTGAATCTGTAAATTGCTTCAGGTAATATGAATATTTTAATAATATTAAACCATGAAAGTGGGAGACCTTTCCATTTTTTGTGTCTTGTTCAATTTCTTTCATAAATATTTTATAATTTTCATTAGAAAGGTCTTTAATATACTTGGGTAAATTTATTCCAAAGTATTTAATTAATTTATTTTTGAAGCTATCGTGAATAAGATTGCTGTTATAATTTCTTTCTCAGTGAATTTGTTGTTGGTGTACAAAAAGGCAAATAATTTTGAGTGTTCATTTTGTATTCTGCAGCTTTACTGAATTCAGTTTTTTTTTAAGATCTTGATTTTTTAAAATTTTTAATCAGTTTTTAACAGACTCAATATGGTTCTAAAAATATAATGATATTCCTTCATCTCTCCTTCTCTGAATTCAGTTCTAATAGTCTTTAGATAGAGTCTTTCAGTTTCTCTGTACAAAGAACTGGATCAGAGGAGCTGGTAGGTTCCAAACAAAAGATAAGGAAATAGGAAGTCTGGTTGTGCGGCGCGGTCAGTTAAGCTATTTTGTATATGTATATGTATATATGTACATATATATGTATATATATACACAAATTGTTGAAAGTTTGCATTTTAGCCTTAAATATGTGCAAAAATTACATGTTAATCTAAAATTTAAATTTTTAAAAAGTGCCTGCTATTAAAGAAATCAGATCTCAAGGACTCTATTTCAAACAGATAATATTCCATTTGGAAGTATGATTTCTAGATATTCTGCAAAGAATAGTACCAACCTTTTAAATCCAACCTTTTCAATATATAAGCAAAAATTAGGTTCACAAAGTATTTAAGCTAGTATATTAAAATAATAAGACATTTGAAGGAACAGGTGTATTAAACTAAAACAAAAAAGTATATTTTACTCAGATAGATTTCTTTGATGTGTATATATTCATTCTTTAAAACTTCAGCATCTTGCTGGCGAGGATGTGGGGAAAAAGGGACACTAACCCACTGTTGGTGGGAATGCAAACTGGTCAAGCCACTATGGAAGTCAGTCTGGAGATTCCTCAGAAACCTGAAGATAACCCTACCGTTCGACCCAGCCATCCCACTCCTTGGAATTTACCCAAAGGAATTTAAATTGGCAAACAAAAAAGCGGTCTGCAGCCTAATGTTTATTGCAGCTCAATTCACAATAGCTAAGACCTGGAACCAACCTAAATGCCCATCAACGGTAGACTGGATAAAGAAATTATGGGATATGTACTCTTTAGAATACTATACCACAGTAAGAAACAACGAAATCCAGTCATTTGCAACAAAATGGAGGAATCTGGAACACATCATGCTGAGTGAAATAAGCCAGTCCCAAAGGGACAAATACCATATGTTCTCCCTGATCGGTGACAACTGACTGAACACCAAAAAGGAAACCTGTTGAAGTGGAATGGACACTATGGGAAACGGTGACTTGATCAGCATAGCCCTGACTGTTAATGAACAACTTAATACATTATCCCTCTTAGTAGTTTTTTTGTCTGTTCTACTTAATATGACTGGTTTAATTCTGTAATTAATACACAGTCATTCTTAAGTGTTGAAATTTAACTGAAATGTGATCCCTGTTAAACATAAGAGTAGGAATAAGAGAGGGAAGAGATATATAATTTGGGACATGCTCAAGCTGACTTGCCCCAAATGGTAGAGTTAAAAACATAGCAGGGGACTCCAATTTAATCCCATCAAGGTGGCATGTACCAATGCCATCTCACTATTCCAAGTGATCAATTTCAGTTCACAATTGATCATAATGAAAGGACTAAGAGTCAAAGGGAGCACATAAACAAGTCTAGTACCTGCTAACACTAACCGATAGAATAAATAAAGGGGAGAGTGATCCAACATGGGAAGTGAGATACTCAGCAGACTCACAGAATGGCAGATGTCCTAAATAGCACTCTGGCCTCAGAATCAGCCCTAAAGGCCTTCGGATCTGGCTGAAAAGCCCATGAGAGTATTTCAGGCATGGAAAGCCAAGACACTCTGGCAAAAGATCTCTGTGAGTGAGATTTCAGTGGAAAGAACAGGTCTTCAAAGAAGGAGGTACCTTTCTCTGAAGGGAGGAGAGAACCTCCACTTTGACTATGACCTTGTCTAAACAAGATAAGAATCGGAGAACTCAGAGGGCTTCCATAGCCTTGGAAACTCATGACTGGAGCATAGGGAGATTACTGATGCCATAGACAGGAGTGTCAATTGGTAAAGTCAACAACAGGAGTCACTGTGCACTTACTCCTCATGTAGGATCTCTGTCCTTAATGTGCTGTGCATTGAGATTTAATGCTATAACGAGTACTCAAACAATATATTTCACTTTGTGTTTCTATGGGGGTGCAAACGATTGAAATCTTTACTTAATGCATACTAAACTGATCCTCTGTAAAAAAAAAAAAAAAAGAAATTATCAACTCCCAACTTGACTCTCACTGGGATTAAACATGACAATAGGTCTGATCTGATTTCATCATCATTTAAAAAAAATCATCTATTATTTTTCACTTTATGTTTCTGTGTGGGAGCAAACTGTTGAAATCCTTACTTAATGTATACTAAGCTGATATTCTGTATATTAAGATAATCGAAAATGAATCTTGATGTGAATGGAAGGGGAGAGGGAGTGGGAAAGGGGAGGGTTGTGGGTGGGAGGGACGGTATGGGGGGGAAGCCATTGTAATCCATAATTCGTACTTTGGAAATTTATATTCATTAAATAAAAGCTAAAAAAAAACTTCAGCATCTTAAACTATCAAAATTTAATGACAAAAAATAAATTTTATAAATTCTCCACTTCCAAGATGGCATAATTTTTTCTTCATTTTTGTCTGAATGTTTGCACTTCCAAATTTATTTAATTTTTAAATACAGATTGTTTTCAAGAGGATTTTCTTGAGCAATATCAATATTCTCTTTCTTGTTTGGGTTGACGGTTTGTGAATACAAACATTTGTCAAAACTAATGAAACCAGTTTTATTAAAATATGTAGATTTTACTATATGTAAATTGTACCTCAATGAAGTTGACTTTTAAACCTTAAAAAGATAAAATAAAATTAAAAAAACCCTCTCTATTGGGATCCCTAAGGCCCAGCATGATCTCAATTCCTGCTTCTTTCTTGGCTGTAGCTTTGCCCCTCACTCTGCCAAAGCCACACCAACTGCACTACTCTTTTTGTGTTCTTAGAACATGCCAGGTTCATTCCCTTCAAATTGCTTTTTTCCACGGATGCTCCTTCTGCCTCTACTAAACACTCTTCTCTCAAACTTCAGCATGTGTGGAAGCTCCTTGTCATTCAGGTCCCAGTTTAAATCTTACCTCCTCAGAGAGGGGGTGTCTACCTCCTTAAAGAAAAACCTCCTCAGTATCTTTCTGATATTGACTTGTTTTATTTATTCATTTTTGAAGATTTATTTATTTGAAAGGCAGAGTGACAGAGAGGGAGGGAGGGAATGGGGAAAGGAGGGAGGAGGGAAGGAGAGAGGGAAGGAGGGGGGATGAAGAGAGAGAGAGAGAGAGAGAGAGAGAGAGAAAGAGAGAGAGATCAGCCATCTTCTAGTTCATTCCCCAAATGGTTGCAAAAGCCGAGTCTAAGTTAGGCTGAAACCAAGAACCAGGTACTCCATCCTAGTCTCCTACACATATGGCAGGAGCCTAAGCACTTGAACCATCTTCCACTCCCTTCCCAGGCACATCAGTAGGAAGTAAGAGTGTCTGGGACTCTAGCATACTGATAAGGGATGCTGATATTGCAAGAGGTAGCCTAACCCGTTGCACTGCAACACTTGCCCCCATATCATCTTGTTTTATAATTTTTATCTTAAAACCTTATACTCTGAAAATTTTCACTTAATTAAAACTGTTGCCTCCACCAATTGGATTGTAATCTTTCTGACAGTTTGAAACAAATATGTCCTTTATCATTATCTTCCCAATTTTAAGAATGTGCATGGCACAAGGTAAGTATTCAATGAATGAATGAACCCCAATATTTGGGTGAGGAAGGTGAGAGGTTAAGATACCTGCCTTGGGACTGACGCTGTGGCATAGCAGGTTAAACCTCCACCTGCAGTGCTGGTAATCCATTATGGTTGTTCTACTTCTGATCCAGCTCTCTGTTATGGCCTGGGAAAGCAGTAGAACATGGCCCAAGTCCTTGGGCCCCTGCACCTGTGTGGGAGACCCAGGGGAAGCTCCTAGCTCCTGGTTTTGGATCAGCATAGTTCCAGCCATTGCGGCCATCTGGGGAGTGAACCAGCAGATGGAAGACCTCTCTGCCTCTGTCTCTCTGTAACTCTGCCTTTCAAATAAATAAATAAATAAATAAATAAATAAATAGATAAATCTTTTTTTTTTTTTAATGAAGATATCTGCCTTAAGTCACATACCTCCTAAATTGCTTAAATTGCTTGAGCAGGACCTACCTAAAGGTCATTTTCTCAATCGTCATGCTCTACAATACCAAGAGATTTCTGTATATCACATCTCAAATAATACAGAGGTTATAACTAAAGTTAAACTCAACTTCTGAAGAAGGGGATTCTGGTTGTGTTTTGATCTATAAAGTCAAGTAAATGAATAAGAGCTTCCCCATTGAACCACTAAGCATCAAAAAGTGATAATATTTCCCAAAAGTGTTGCACTTCATGTCTGTGCACTCAGAAGAGAGAAGACCTGCAAATATTTTTCACTTATGTTCTAATAATTCTGATCAACCTAGCTACTATTATTCCAGCAACTTAACTTTGACAGATGGTGTTTAACTAAACACACAATTTAGGCTGTTGTAAATACTATTGATTAAAGAGTTTAATATAAGCATAAGAAAAAGTAAATGATAAATGCTATCATTTTCTCCTTTTTGTTTTCCTTTAAGGATTTATTTTAAACTATGTAATCCGTATTCAACAAATAGCACACAAGTTTACAAGCTTGAATATATATTCTTCATGTAAAAAAAACCCCATAATCTCCAGCTTCTTCTAAAATCCCTCCCATAAGCTCTCCTTAAGTATTTTTCACATACTGCAAAGTTTAATTTAGCCATGCTACTTTTATTTAATAGGTTAAAAGGATTTAAATTGGCTTAAAAATAAATTATGTTGCAAATAATAAAAATTCTAATAGGAAATATATTCCACAACACAGTGCTGTGTTTTTTGAGGTCATGGAAGCCCTGTTATTATTTTTGTTATAGACAGTCTTAGTCTATAATTTATGTAATGAGTTTTGGTGACACAGAAAAGAGTGTGTGTGAAGGAGGCAGGGAGAATTTCCATTGCCTTCTCTAATTCTTTCACTGTATGAACTTTGTTCTCCACTTCAGAAATCTTGAGCATGATTGTCCCAATGAGTTAGCATTCTTTTCACAACATAGATAGCTAACATGATACTGGTCCTAGGGGTATCTGGCATGGGTCCTCCAGGGGTATCTCATACTACATAGAAAAGAAAGAATTGTCTCCCAAGAACTCAAGGCAGG